>NC_057813.1:527483205-527586334 GCF_018294505.1 Triticum aestivum | reverse complement strand
CCGTCGGCGACCACCGCCCCCACCCCGAACCCTAAGATAGATAGTGGGGTACCTCTTCGGCGAGCCCCCCTCCCTGCTGCGGATGGTTCTTCCTTAACTCCAGTGAAACCCGCCCCACCCCCTAAAAATCGATTGACCCAAAAGTGGATTCAGTCGACTAAAGTGTAGCTAAATCGGAGCAGCATCGCAAGCAAGAGCAAGAGCGAGAGCAGCAGCGCGAGCAAGAGCAAGAGCAATAGCAAGAGTAGACTAGGCAGGGGACCGAGAGCAAGAGCAGAGAAGCAGCACGAGCGAGAGCTAAAGTAGCAGCAGCTCCTACTGATGTGGACGTCACCGCTGACAGAGCAACACCGTGGAGGAAGTGGCCAGCGATGCCGCCATGGATGCAGCCACGCCGTGTCGGCTCTGGACCGAGCGCCGGCAGCACTGTGAGATCGAATCAAGAAGAAAATGCGGCGATTAGTGTACAACCTCTTTGGTGAAGCCGATTAGGTCGCAACTTCATCCGAGGAAATGGTGATGATGCTGCTCTTTCGGTGGTGCAGGTGAAGACGGCAGTGTGGGACTGGAGGTGGTGTGGAAGACGAGGGGAACACTGGGGCAACTCCTTGGAGGTGGAGGATGGGTGGCTGAACCGGCGGGACGACGAGATCGACGATGAATTCTTATCCGGTATGGTGGATGAGGGACGTCGAGTTGTTGCTGTGGATGACATTGCCGGGGAAGAGGCTCTGGCTGGGTGGCGGTCGGAGGAGGATTTGGGGCTTCGTGGGTTTTCACGGCCTCAGTGTACGAATGGGTGGGCAGATGGGATGGGAGTGGGGAACTGATACGTCTCCAACATATCTATAATTTTTGACTGTTCCATGCTATTATATTACCTGTTTTGGATGTTTATGGGCTTTACTTTACACTTTTATATCATTTTTGGGACTAACCTACTAACCGGAGGCCTAGCCCGATGTCGGTGTACTAGAGTAGGGGTACCCTAGTATCCCGAACTTGTGCACGGGCAGTTGCAGTGCCCCGCGGCAAGGCTTGCCGGGTGACCGCCAAGGTCCTCCGTGGTTCCTTTTGGAGCCATTCAAGAACAAAGTATTCAAGCCAAGGAGACAAGGCCCCGGCAAGAGGAGCTTGCCGGGAAGGCCAACCAAGGCATTTCAAAGAACTTGCTGCGATGCGCCACGCGTCCCGGCAAGGCCCGGTGGGCGACAAGCTTCTGGACGCGACAAGACAATGACCGCGGCAAGGCGCTTGCCGCGGCAAACTACCACTCTGTACCCGTGCTCCAGCACATCCATCAACGTGTTGCCCTGGGGCCTTTCCAGACGCGCGTGGCAAGAGGCTGTGCAGCCAGCGGTGCGAGGTGGCGAGCGAAGCTGACAAGATTGCCATCGTGGCAAGCGGTGGCGTCCCTGACGGTCCTTTTTTGCACTATTTGGGTGACGCAGACGGGCATTTAATGCCTTTGTCCCCTGCCGTCAGAGGTAGGTAGGATACACTGTACAGGTGGTTGTACCAACCGCAACTCCTTTTCCATTTTTTCCCTTGTCTACGTTGCCACCTGTCGGAGAGGGGGGTTGGTTCCTAGAAAAACACTCACGCTCGGTCTCGTTAGCAGCTAGAGTGTACTGTAGCACTCAACGCTCCCGAGCAAGAACTCAATACAATCAGACAAGCAGCAGTAGGAGTATTATCTCTCCGGAGAGCTCTGAAGCTGGGTAAAACTGCTCGTGTGCTTCGCCTTGATCCGCTCTTCGTGCGACCTCCGCCCCCTGCCGAACCGAAAGGGGCTCGGTCCGCCGGTCCCATAGGTGTTCGTGGATTAGCTTCCCCGACCACTTTGGCGCGCCAGGTAGGGGGCGTCGAGGTTGTGTGAACCTGATCCGGCGTTCACACGAGCTAGATCTTCATCTTCTTCATCGACATGCTACCGAAGAAGAAGACTTCGGCGGTAGCAGTTCCGTCCACGTCGATCCCACCACCACCGGAGCAAACGAGTGGTGGGGCAGATGCCGACGGAAGAACGGACATCGACGAGGGAGCTCACGGTGCTGCCAGGTCCAAGGACAAGGCCGCGCAGACCTCGGCATCCGTACATGTACCGCGCCCATCTCAGGAGGCGCAGGATCGACAGCATCATGGTATTCGCAGTGCCATACGTTTGTTGGACCAAGATCGAGCTGGTGGATCTCGGGGTGCTCAAGACCAGCATGCATGCCAACGTGCTGGCACGAGCGAGACACGGTCGCCTGGACGGGATACTGCTCCTTCTAACGTAGTTAGGAGTCTGAGCATATCCCGCTCCTCGCATCGTTCGCCACTGCCACCCACCACTCCAGCAGAAGCTTTGGCGCGAGCTCAACTGCTCCTGGATTACCCTCCAACGGAAGACAAGATCGATCAATGGAGGGCCACCATTCAGAGTCTCATCGGCTTCGCCAACGGCGACACTCCGCGGCAGCCGAGTGCGTCGCTGCCGCGGCAGGACTGCCAGGCACGAGCCGGTGGCGACGAAACCGGTGGGGGTGCAACCACCATGCACTCTCCACCCCGAAGGCCAAGATCGCCGACTCGCCGGATCCACCTCGACAGCGACTCTACCGCATCATCAGATCCATGAGCTCGTCGCGATCAGCGCCAAGTTCTTCATGAACGACAGCAAGAAGACGCTCGTACTCGCATCGAGCGCCGAAGAGAAGCGCGGCGTCAATCAGACCAGCGCGCTGGACCCTCTGTCGACATGCATGCGCCAGGGGAACCAGGCGACTTGCCGTACGCGGTAGGTTGCCCTGCGTTCACTCGTGAGCTGCGGCAAGTCCAGTGGCCCAGCACGAAGAATTTCAAACCAGATGTACCAGAGAAGTACGACGGCAAGTCGCATCCGTCGGAGTTCCTCAGCATCTACACCATCGCGGTGCAAGCTGCCGGGGGGCGGGACGACAAGATCCTGGCCAACTACTTCCCGCTGGTGCTTAGGCCCAATGTCAGATCCTGGCTCATGCACTTGCCGGACAACTCCATATCCTCCTGGGCAGACTTGTGCCATTAGTTTGTCGGCGCCTTTACGGGCGGCCACAAGCCTCATGGACAAGAGAGTGACCTTCATCTGCTCGCCCAGAAGGAAGGAGAACCCCTGCGCAAGTACATTCAGAGATTCAGCCGTGTACAGCACAACATCCTAGGTGTCCACCCTGCCGCGGTAATCAGCGCGTTCCATCAGAATGTGCGAAACCACAGGATGCGGGAGGAGATGGCGATGTGCAAGATCAGAGACGTCAGTGAGCTATATGCCCTGGCTGACAAGTGTGCACGTGCTGAGGAAGGGAGGAAACTCCCCGGAGAGAATATAGGAGCAGGAGGATCTGATAGTGAGGAGACTGCCCCGGCAAAGAAAAACCGGCGGCGAAACAACAGGAAGAAGAAAGGCAAAGATGTGCTAGTCGTTGAGAAGTCCGGCAACGGAGGTGGCGCCAAGAAAGCCAAAGCTGGTGGCTCCGGCTAGGAGGCTGTGGCGGTCGCCGACAAGCAGGACGGCACCAACAAGCAGTACTGCAAGATTCACCGCACCAAGGGCCATGACCTCCAGAGCTGCAAGAAGGTCGAGCAGCTTGTCGAGCAGCAAAAGGCTGAATACGAGCGACGCGACAAGGAGAAATCCCAGGAAGGTGCTGGAGGAGCCGGCAAGAAACGTCCCGGTCAAGGAGGGCGCCGTGGCAAGGCCAAGCAGCGGCAAGGAGACAGACCTCCCCGTGGCCGCGACAAGGATGAAGATGACGACGACGATGAAGATATGGATGATGATGAGACCGATGAGCAGGAGTTCCAGAAAGCCACAGAGGTCCTGTGTGTTGACGGTGATGCTTCTATGCATACTTCACGCCGCCAGCTCAAGCAGTGGGTGCGAGAAGTTAATGCGGCAGAACCACCCGTCGAGTCACGCATGCCTCTGAAATGGTCCAGCACGCCTATCATCTTTGATATTGAGGACCACCCTGATCGCATAACTGCGGTCGGGTGCTTGCCGATGTTGGTTTCACCAACTATCCGCAACCTCAAGGTCACTAAGATGCTAGTAGACGGCGGGGACAGCTTGAACCTGATCTCCTCTGCGGTACTCCAGAAACTCCAGATCCCTGATGGCGAGCTCGAAGAGACCGGCACATTCCAAGGCATCAATCCGGGAAGGAGCAAGCCGAAGGGAAAGATCACGTTGCCGGTGACATTTGGCAGCGAATTGAACTTCAGGACTAAGAGGGTCACTTTTAACGTTGCTGACTTCCCATTGCCTTACAATGGGATACTCGGCCGTCCAGCACTCGCCAAATTCATGGCAGCCTCTCACTATGCATACAACATACTGAAGATGCCAGGCCCGATAAGTGTCATCTCTGGCCCTGGCGACAAGAAGGATGCTCTTATCTGCACCGACAAGATCTACCGGGAAGCAACAGCCGCAACAGATCGCAATTCACTTGCCGTTGAAGCTCCCGGGGCGAAGAAGAAAACCAAGTCCGGCAAGAGTTCTGATGCCCACTCCGGCAAGCGCACCTCTTCGGAGTGCTGCGCTACCGTCGAGGACGCACCATCGAGCTCCACCGGCAAGTGTAAGAAAACAATGGTAGCTCCACCTGAAACCAAGAAGGTGTCCGCCAAGGAGGACGGCACTGGTGGTACCTTCACCATCAGTGCCACTCTTGACCCTAAATAGGAAAGCGCGCTCATTGCTTTCCTGCGAGCGAACGTCGACGTATTTGCTTGGCAACCGTCTGACATCCCCGGTGTTCCCAGGAAAGTAATCAAGCACCATCTTGCCGTCTGTCCTCATGCGCGGCCCGTCAAGCAGAAAGTCAGGAAACAGGCAGTGGAGCGCCAAGAATTCATCGCAGAAGAAATCAAGAAATTGGAAGCAGCAGGCCTCGTTAGAGGAGTGCTCCATCCTACGTGGTTGGCCAATCCTGTAGTCGTGCGCAAGGCAAACGGGAAATGGAGGCTTTGTATCGACTTTACCGATGTCAATAAAGCTTGTCCCAAAGACCCATTTCCCTTGCCGCGCATCGACCAGATTGTTGACTCCACGGCCGGATGTGACTTGCTTTCATTTCTTGATGCATACTCAGGATACCATCAGATCTTCATGGCAGAAGAGGATGAGGAGAAGACCGCATTCATCACCCCATGCGGCACTTACTGTTTCGTACGGATGCCTTTCGGTTTAAAGAATGCTGGTTCAACATTTGCAAGGGTAGTCCATGACGCTTTTGAGCCGCAAATACACAGAAATGTGGAAGCCTACATGGATGACATAGTGGTCAAGAGCAAGGACAAGGCGACTCTGATCCAAGATATAGACGAAACCTTTGCAAATCTGCGCAAGATCAACCTCAAGCTTAACCCCGAGAAGTGCGTGTTTGGAGTCCCCTCCAGCAAGCTTCTCGGGTTCTTCGTGTCTCAGCGGGGAATTGAAGCCAATCCCGACAAGATCAAGGCCATTGAGCAGATTGAAGCTCCAAAGCGCGTCAAGGATGTACGAAGACTTGCCGGTTGCGTAGCTGCTCTCAGCAGGTTTATCTCTAGGTCTGATGAGCGCGCCCTGCCATTTTTCAAAATATTGAAAAAGGCAGGTCCACTAAAATGGACTCCGGAAGCGGAGGCTGCGCTGCAGGACTTGAAGAAATACCTGTCCTCCACTCCAACACTTGTCGCACCTAAGCCTCAAGAGAAGTTGCTGCTGTATATAGCGGCAACCAATCAAGTGGTTAGTGCTGCGTTAGTAGCGGAGAGGGAGGCGGATGATGAGCCAGCAACCACAGCAGATGCGTCCAGCGACAAGCAGGGGACTTCACAGACAACCTTTGGTCCCGACAAAGATGGATCTGCGCAGGCGCGTGAGAAGATGCGGAAAAGAATGGTGCAGCGCCCAGTTTACTTTGTCAGTTCCCTTCTGCAAGGGGCTAGGTCAAGGTACTCTGGTGTGCAGAAATTGCTTTTCGGCCTTCTCATGGACTCGAGAAAGCTGCGCCATTACTTCCAAGCACATGAGATCACAGTCGTCACTCGTTTTCCGCTGAAGAGGATACTGAAAAATCCAGAAGCAACAGGTAGGATTGTCGGGTGGGCACTGGAACTGTCAAGCTTTGGCCTCAAGTTTGAGAGCACTTCAACTATTCATAGCAGAGCATTGGCCGAGTTTATAGCAGAGTGGACGCCAACACAAGATGAAGAAGTTCCAGAAACGAGCATCCCCGTCAAGGAAGCAAGCAAAGAGTGGCTGATGTACTTAGTTGGTGCCTTCTCGCTGCAAGGCGCCGGTGCGGGCGTGCTACTTGTTGCACCCACCGGAGAGCACCTCAAGTACGTAGTTCAGATGCACTTTCCCAAGGAGCAAGCAACGAACAATACCGCAGAATATGAAGGATTGCTTGCCGGTCTCAGGATCTCAGCAGACCTTGGGATCAAGAAGCTCATTGTCAGGGGTGACTCACAGCTTGTCGTCCGCCAAGTGAACAAGAATTATCAGAGTCCGTTGATGGAAGCTTACGTTGTCGAAGTGAGAAAGCTAGAAGAGCGCTTTGACGGCCTACAGATGGAACATATTCCAAGAGCTCAGAACGACATTGCCGATGGCCCGTCAAAGTGCACCGCACTTAAGTTACCTGTGGAACCAAGGATCTTTGTGCTCAAGCTGACTCAACCGTCCGTAACACCATCAATTGGACAGAGCAAGAAGAGGAAGTTGATTTCTGGTGACTATTTTCCGGCAGAGCTCCCCGAAGCCGCCGTCAAGAAAGTCCTCAAGATCAACACCAAGGATGCTGAGGGGCAGTCTGCTCCGGCAAGCCCTAGGGTTTGTTCCGTTGAAGCAGACGCTCCCGACAAGTTTTGCTCCGGCAAGCTTGCCGGGGAACGTCAAGCTCCGGCTGAGCCGCAGGTTCTCGCCGTAGAAGCGGATGTTCCCGCAGCAGCAGATGTGCCTTTAGTCCTTGTTGTCGAGCCGCAAGCTCCAGCATGGGCACAACAGATTGTCCGTTTCCTTCAGACAGGAGAACTTCCCGAAGAGCAAGAAGAAGCGGAAAGAGTAGCCCGGCAGTCAAGTATGTACCAGTTTGTCGACGACACACTGTACAGAAGAAGACTCAACGGCGTGAAATTGAAGTGTATTCACCGGGAGGACAGACAAAAGCTGTTGGCAGAGATACATGGAGGCATATGTGTTCACCACATTGGCGCAAGAGCACTTGCCGGCAAAGCGTTCCGGCAAGGTTTCTTTTGGCCGACAGCCCTCCAGGATGCAACTGCACAAGTAACCAAGTGTGAAGCATGCCAGTTCCATTCCAAGTAGATACACCAGCCAGCTCAAGCTCTCCAAACGATCCCTTTATCCTGGCCATTTTCTGTCTGGGGCTCGATATCCTCGGCCCTTTTCCCCGAGCTGTCGGGGGCTTTGAGTACTTGTACGTTGCAATCGACAAGTTCACAAAGTGGCCGGAAGTGGAACCAGTGAGGAAGGTGACAGCACAGTCAGCAGTCAAGTTCTTCAGGTCGATTGTTTGCCGTTTCGGGATCCCTAACAGGATCATCACCAACAACGGCACACAATTCACGAGCCGCACCTTCATGCAGTACGTCCAAGATCTTGGCGCCAAGGTCTGCTTCGCTTCTGTTGCTCATCCGAGAAGCAACGGTCAAGCGGAGAGGGCAAATGCTGAAGTGCTGCGCGGGCTCAAGACCAGGACTTTTGACAGGCTGCACAAGTGCGGAAGGAACTGGATTGAGGAGCTGCCGGTGGTTCTTTGGTCGATCAGGACGATGCCAAATCGAGCCACTGGCCAGACACCTTTCGCTCTAGTCTATGGAGCAGAGGCAGTTCTCCCAACGGAACTCGTATACGGATCACCTCGAGTGCTTGCTTATGATGAGCTTGAGCAAGAGTAGCTGCGACAAGTTGACGAGCTGCTCCTTGAGGAGGACCGTCTTCAGGCTGTTGTACGAGCTGCTCGATACCAGCAAGCTTTGCGCCGCTACCATAGCCGCAAAGTTAATGCCAGAAGTTTCGAGGAAGGCGACCTTGTTCTTCGGTGCGTTCAGTCCGCCAAGAATTCCAACAAGTTGACGCCGAAGTGGGAAGGCCCTTACCGGGTGAAACGAGTCACTATGCCTGGCGCTGTCCGCCTTGAGACCGAAGATGGCATTCCGGTGAGCAACTCCTAGAACATTGAGCATCTTCGTAAGTTTTACCCGTAGGGCGCGGTTGCCGGAATCTTTTCCGGCAACCACCTTTTGTACAAGTCTTGCCGATGTTGCATGTAATCCTTTGTACAAAGCCGGGCGCAGACCCCGTGCAAAAGTAAAGCTTATGCGCTCCGCACATCTTGTCAATATCATGCTATCTACTTTATTTTTGCATGCGTTATCTGACACTTTGTGCAGCGCCTACCCCCGGTAAGAAATAACGAGCCGTGAGGCTCCATATCTTTATTTTCTCTTCTTTCTTTTTCTCAAAAAGGAAAGGAAGGTTCCCTCGCACACAAGTTTGCCGGGGGGAAAGGAGAAGATAATGGTGTGGACTAGGCATCGTTCAAGGAAGTTTCGCCTTACCGGAAAGCAAACGACAAAAAAGCTAAGTTGCCAAAGTTTGAGCAATCAGTTTTAAATTTTTAAGTTATCTTCCTCGAACGACCGTACTTTGTATGGAAAACCTGTGCGCAGAGGAACCAACTCGTAGCTAGTTGCGCCCTTACTTTGTTTCGAGTCCACTCAACAACTTAAGTGAGCTGCGACTAGTTGCGACAAGGTTTCTTGTCGGTAGCAGCACCGCCAGCAGGCTGCTGATGTCCCGCACTCAGCGCTCGCGGCTAAGGTGCCTGCGCCGACAAGTTCCCTAAAAGCGTAGGGCAAAAACATACAAAGGAAGGAATCAAGTAAAGAAAATAACACAACAATCTCTACCCAAAATAGAGTTATATTACAAGATAGCTTGTCGCAGCTCTAACAGATTGTTCTCATGACATGACCAGCAGCGACAAAGAAAAAGAGAAAACGGGCGGCCTAATCTACGCGATCGCCCTCAACCCTCTTGATCTCGCTCACCTTGTCCACAATGGGTGCGACAAGGGCCTTGAGCGCTTCCAGATCAGCATCCGGCGGCAGGGACCTAAGGACGTTGGTGAGGTTGAGGCCTGGGTTGCGGAAGGCCACCTTCACCAGCACCTTTTGAAGAACTCCCGCGCAGATCTTGCGCGACTCGTCGGCCAGCTGCTTTGGGATCTTCTCCCGGAGTCGCTGGAGGGCCGTCGCCACGCTTTTGAAGAACAAGCTGAGCTTGGCGCTGGGTTGGAGGTGCTCGTCGGAAGAATACCCGAGGTCCTCCATCCCCAGCTGCGCTAGCTCCCTGTCGATGGCGGCAGCAACATTCACGAAACCCTCGGTCCAGTGCTCCACAGTCTCCCTAAAAGCATTCTGGGTGGCAGCAGCACTCACCAGCAACGCCTCGTCGGCCTTGATCTTCTCCTTCAAGGCCACCTCCCGCTCCCTGGCACCGTCCAGCGTCTTGATCAAAGTAGCCAGCTTCAACTCTAGATCTGCGTTGGAGTCCTTGGCGGCACTAAGCTCTTTGCTCCTCTCAGCGAGACGACCCTGCAGCTCGCCATGAGTGGCGGCGTCCTTCTCGCGCTCACGCTTGAGCGTGGCAAGCTCCTCGTCGCTCGCCTTGAGATCGGCCTCCAGCTGCGCCATCTTCGTCTCCAGTTCCTTCTTGGCGGCCTCGGCAGCTGCGGCATCATCCTTTGCTTCCTTGAGAGCCTCGCCAATTGCTTGCTCGCGCGTGGCAAGCTCCTCCTCGTGGCTGTCAAGATTGACCTTGCGCTGCTCCAACTCACCTTCCTGCGCAGACAGCTTCTCGGCAGCGAGCCGATGTTGCTCTTCAACTTCAGCCTTCGCGAGGAGGAAAGCTTTCTGCTCCTCGACAACTTGCTCCCGCTCCTCTGCCAGGGATCGGAGAGTTTCCTGCCTGAGACCCCGGAGCTCCTCAGCGCGCTTCTCAATGTCCACTCCCGCCCTCGCGACAAGCGCTTCTCGGGATTCCAGCTTGGCTTGTCGGGCGCGGTACAGCGACAACAGCTTCCGAAGCGCTGGTGGCAATGGGGGGCGGCGCGCTGCTCTCTTTCGGCTTTGAGAAGAAAGGGGGGGAGCGGCGGAGATTTCCGAGATTGGAGTAGCAACCGGCGAGATGGGCGAACTGCCCCTGTTTCCCCTGCTTATAAAGAGGGAGGGGGCGGACATTCCGCCTTTCCAAATAAAGAAACCACCCACGATCTCTCCCACGACGCTGCATTCGATGCGTGCCATTGGGGGAGGGCGCGGTGGATACGGAGTAAGATACGGCGTAACCCAGGCCGCGTGTGCCCGTGCCCTGTTTTGGGCCTGGCCCAACAGCTCTCGGCATCGTGTGTGGACCAGGCCCGGGGGCTCCTGTCGGTGTACTAGAGTAGGGGTACCCTAGTATCCTGAACTTGTGCACGGGCAGTTGCAGCGCCCCGCGGCAAGGCTTGCCGGGTGACCGCCAAGGTCCTCCGTGGTTCCTTTTGGAGCCATTCAAGAACAAAGTATTCAAGCCAAGGAGACAAGGCCCCGGCAAGAGGAGCTTGCCGGGAAGGCCAACCAAGGCATTTCAAAGAACTTGCCGCGACGCGCCACGCGTCACGGCAAGGCCCGGTGGGCGACAAGCTTCCGGACGCGACAAGACAACGACCGCGGCAAGGCGCTTGCCGCAACAAACTACCACTCTGTACCCGCGCTCCAGCACATCCATCAACGTGTCGCCCTGGGGCCTTTCCAGACGCGCGTGGCAAGAGGCTGTGCAGCCAGCGGTGCGAGGTGGCGAGCGACGCTGACAAGATTGCCATCGTGGAAGGCAGTGGCGTCCCTGACGGTCCTTTTTTGCACTATTTGGGCGACACATACGGGCATTTAATGCCTTTGTCCCCTGCCGTCAGAGGTAGGTAGGATACACTGTATAGGTGGTTGTACCAACCGCAACTGCTTTTCCATTTTTGCCCTTGTCTACGTTGCCACCTGTCGGAGACCCCTGGAGCATATAAAAGGAGGCCCATGCGCAACGTAGAGGGGGGTTGGTTCCTAGAAAAACACTCACGCTCAGTCTCGTTAGCAGCTAGAGTGTACTGTAGCACTCAGCGCTCCCGAGCAAGAACTCAATACAATCAGACAAGCAGCAATAGGAGTATTATCTCTTCGGAGAGCTCCGAAGCTGGGTAAAACTGCTCGTGTGCTTCGCCTCGATCCGCTCTTCGTGCGACCTCCGCCCCCCGCCGAACCGAAAGGGGCTCGGTCCGCCGGTCCCATAGGTGTTCGTGGATTAGCTTCCCCGACACCCGAATTGCTATTTTGTTTGCCTATTTCAGTGTTTCGAAGAAAAGGAATATCAAACGGAGTCCAAACGGAATGAAACCTTCGGGAACAATCTTTTTGGGACAAACGCAATCCATGGGACTTGGAGTGGACGTCAAGCAACAGAGGAGGCGGCCACAAGGGCGCCTGGCGCGCCCCTTGGGGTTGGGCACACCCCCACCCTCGTGGGCCCCTCGAGCTTCCACCGACCTACTTCTTCCTCCTATATATACTCTCGTACCCTGAAACCTTGGAGGAGCACCATGAAAAACTATTTCCACCGCAGCAACCTTCTGTATCCGCGAGATCCCATCTTGGAGCCTTCGTCGGTGCTCCGCCGGAGGGGGAATCAACCATGGAGGGCCTCTACATCATCTCCAAGGCCTCTCCTATGAGTTGTGAGTAGTTTACCATAGAACTTCGGGTCCATAGTTATTAGCTAGATGGCTTCTTTTCTCTCTTTGAATCTCAATACAAAGTTCTCCTCGATCTTCTTGGAGATCTATTCGATGTAAATCTTTTTGCGATGTGTTTGTCGAGATCCGATGAATTGTGGGTTTATGATCAAGTTTATCTATGAGGAATATTTGAATCTTCTCTGAATTCTTTTATGTGTGATTAAGTTATCTTTGCAAGTCTCTTCGAATTATTAGTTTGGTTTGGCCCACTAGATTGATCTTTCTTGCAATGGGAGAAGTGCTTAGCTTTGGGTTCAATCTTGCGGTGTCCTTTCCCAGTGACAGCAGGGAGCAGCAAGGCACGTATTGTATTGTTGCCATCAAGGATAAAAAGATGGGGTTTATATCATATTGCATGAGTTTATCCCTCTACATCATGTCATCTTTCTTAACGCGTTACTCTGTTCTTATGAACTTAATACTCTAGATGCAGGCAGGAGTCGGTCGATGTGTGGAGTAATAGTAGTAGATGCAGAATCGTTTCGATCTACTTGTCACGGACGTGATGCCTATATACATGATAATGCCTAGATAATCTCATAACTATGCACTTTTCTATCAATTGCTCGACATTAATTTGTTCACCCACTGTAATATGTATGCTATCTTGAGAGAAGCCACTAGTGAAACCTATGGCCCTCGGGTCTATCTTTTATCATATAAGCTTACCATCTACTTTTATTTGCATCTTTTACTTTCCAATCTATATCATAAAAATACCAAAAAAAATTATCTTATCATATTATCTTTGTCAGATCTCACTTTCGCAAGTGGCCGTGAAGGGATTGACAACCCCTTTATTGCGTTGGTCGCGAGGTTCTTGTTTGTTTGTGTAGGTGCATGGGATTTCTGAGGAGCCTCCTACTGGATTGATACCTTGGTTCTAAAAAACTGAGGGAAATACTTACGCTACTTTGCTGCATCACCCTTTCCTCTTCAAGGAAAACCAACGCAAGTTCAAGACGTAGCAAGAAGGATTTCTGGCACCGTTGCCGGGGAGGTCTTTGCTCAAGTCAAGACATACCAAGTACCCATCACAAACTCATCTCCCTCGCATTACATTATTTGCCATTTGCCTCTTGTTTTCCTCTCCCCCACTTCACCCTTGCCGTTTTATTCGCCCTCTCTTTTTTGTTCTCACCCTTCTTCCCTCTCACTTTTGTCTGCCGTTATGTCTGAAATTGGGGAGATTATTGTCGATATGGACAATAATAATAGCATGGAAAATTCTAATGCTCCTGCTGAAGAACCCCCTATCTTACATACTAAAAAGTTTCGAATCGGTAGTGGTAATATTATTGGAAAAGGGGTTATTCAAGATTTCTTTACTTGTGCCGGTGCTTTACCTTCTATGGGTAGTTCTATTCTGCATAGAACTAGTAGTCTTGCGGATGCTATCGCCATGCTTATAGTTGAACTTGAAAGACAGTTTATGCACATGCATCCTTGCATACAGAGGATTTTCCTAGAATTTTCTAATATTGAGCATTCTTCTATTAAGCGCGCAGCTACTATCTTTTTGGCGCATGAGTTTAGATTTATAATAAAAGAAGCCAAAGAAATTTTTGCACACTATTGGGTGGACGCTGGCCGTCCTCCCATAGAGGTGATCCTCTTTGATCAAGAGGACATAATGCGTTTCCAATCTTTGGACTATGTTGCTTTTAATGAAAACCTTACAAAAAAGGTCCCTACCACTGTTCTAGTTGATAAAATTTATGAACTTAATAATGATTTTGCCATTCGAAATAATGAGCTGGGATATTCTCTTGAGTGTAGACTCAAGAGGTTCTGTCAAAAGAATATTTATAATGATGAATTCATTGTGCAATATGAAGGGCCAAAGGAGGAACCCATACCTCCCGAAATTGGTCTTGGGGACTTCTGTCCCATTAAATTTAGCAATCTTGGGGACTTCTGTCCCATTAAATTTAGAAATTTTGATTACTTTTGCTTGCCACAAAGAAAACTTGCTGCTAAACGTAGAGAGTATGAGATGAGTTTTCGTGATCTATCTTATTATTATGGCACTACTTAGATCTATCCTCGCTTTTATGCCTAGCTAGGGGCGTTAAACAATATCGCTAGTTGGGAGGCAACCTAATTTTATTTTTATTTCTTGCTTTTTGCTTATGTTTAGTAATAATTTTTTCATCTAGCTTCTGTTTAGATGTGTTTTCATGTTTTAATTAGTGTTTGTGCCAAGTAGAACCTATAGGATAACCTACGGTGATAGTTAATTTGATTCTGCTGAAAAACAGAAACTTTTGTGCGCACGAAAATAATTTTAGTACTTCACAGAAACGAGATTTTGCGTTGATTCTTTTTGCCGTAGATTAATAGACAAATTTCCCAGGACTTCCTATTTTGGTAGGATTTTTAGAGTTACAGAAGTATTCGAGAGTTACAGATTGCTACAGAATGTTCTGTTTTTGACAGATTCTGTTTTTCGTGTGTTGTTTGCTTATTTTGATGCATCTATGGCTAGTATCAAGGGGTATGAACCATAGAAAAGTTGAAATACAGTAGGTTTAACACCAATATAAATAAATAATGAGTTCATTACAGTACCTTATGTGGTGGTTTTTCTTTCTTGCACTAACGGAGCTTATGAGATTTCCTATTGAGTTTTGTGTTGTGAAGTTTTCAAGTTTTGGGTAAAGATTTGATGGACTATGGAATAAGGAGTGGCAAGAGCCTAAGCTTGGGGATGCCCATGGAACCCCAAGATATTCAAGGATAACCAAAATCCTAAGCTTGTGGATGCCCCGGAAGACATCCCCTCTTTCGTCTTCGTCTATCGGTAACTTTACTTGGAGCTATATTTTTTATTCACCACATGATATGTGTTTTGCTTGGAGCGTCTTGTATGATATTAGTCTTTGATTTTTAGATTACCACAATCATCCTTGATGTACACACCTTTTGGGAGAAACCCACATGATTTGGTATTTATTAGAATACTCTATGTGCTTCACTTATATCTTTTGAGCTAGATAGTTTTGCTCTAGCGCTTCACTTATACTTTTTAGAGCACGGCGGTGGCTTAATTTTGTAGAAATTGTTGATCTCTCGTGCTTCACTTATATTATTTTGAGAGTCTTTTAGAACATCATGGTATTTTCTATTGTTATAAAATTGGTCCTAGAATGATGGGCATCCAAGTTGGGTATAATAAAAACTATCATAGGAAGTGAATTGGATGCTATGATCAATTTGATACATGATAATTGTTTTGAGATATGGAGGTAGTGATATTAGAGTCATGCTAGTTGGGTAATTGTGAATTTAAATAATGCTTGTGTTAAAGTTGGCAAGTCCCATAGCATGCACGTATGGTAACTGTTGTGTAACATATTTGAAATATGAGGTGTTCTTAGATTGTCATCCTTATGAGTGGCGGTCGGGGAGGAGCGATGGTCTTTTCCTACCAATCTATCCCCCTAGGATCATGCACGTAGTGCTTGGTTTTTGATGACTTGTAGATTTTTGAAATAAGTATATGAGTTCTTTATGATTAATGTTGAGTCCATGGATTATACGCACTCTCACCATTCCATCATTGCCAGCCTCTTCGGTACCGTGCATTGTCCTTTCTCACCTTGAGAGTTGGTGCAAACTTCACCGGTGCATCCAAACCCCGTGATACAATATGCTCTATCGCACATAATCCTCCTTATATCTTCCTCAAAACAGCCACCATACCTACCTATTATGGCATTTCCATAGCCATTCTGAGATATATTGCCATGCAACTTTCCTCCGTTCCGTTCATCATGACACGCATCATCATTGTCATATTTCCTTGCATGATCATGTAGTTGACATCGTATTTGTGGCGAGCCACCTTCATAATTTCATACATGTCACTTTTGATTCATTGCCCATCCCGGTATACCGCTGGAGGCATTCATATAGAGTCATATCTTGTTCTAGTTTTGAGTTGTAACTCATGAGTTGTAATAAATAGAAGTGTGAGGATCATCATTATTAGAGCATTGTCCCAAATAAAAAAAGATAATGGCCAAATAAAAAAAAGGCCCAAAAAAGGGGACAATGCTACTATCTTTTTCCACACTTGTGCTTCAAAGTAGCACCATGTTCTTCATATAGAGAGTCTCATTTGTTGTCACTTTCATATACTAGTGGGAATTTTTCATTATAGAACTTGGCTTGTATATTCCAACAATGGGCTTCCTCAAAATGCCCTAGGTCTTCATGAGCAAGCAAGATGGATGCACACCCACTAGTTTCTTTTGTTGAGCTTTCATACATTTATAGCTCTAGTGCATCCGTCGCATGGCAATCCCTACTCCTCATGTTGACATCAATTGATGGGCACCTCCATAGCCCGTTGATTAGCCTCGTCAATGTGAGACTTTCTCCTTTTCTGTCTTCTCCACACAGCCTCCATCATCATATTCTATTCCACCCATAGTGCTATATCCATGGCTCACGCTCATGTATTGCGTTAAAGTTGAAAAAAAGTTTGAGATTGCTAAAGTATGAAACAATTGCTTGGCTTGTCATCAGGGGTGTGCAAGATTATAGCATTCTTGTGTGACGAAAATGGAGCATGACCAAACTATATGATTTTGTAGGGATGAACTTTCTTTAGCCATTTATTTTGAGAAGACATGATTGCTTTGATTAGTATGCTTGAAGTATTACTATTTCTTATGTCAATATGAACTTTTATTTTGAATCATTTGGATCTGAACATTCATGCCACAATAAAGAAAATTACATTGAGAATTATGCTAGGTAGCATTCCACATCAAAAGTTCTGTTTTTATCATTTACCTACTCGAGAACGAGCAGGAATTAAGCTTGGGGATGCATGATACGTCTCCAACGTATCTATAATTTTTGATTGTTACATGCTATTATATTACCCGTTTTGGATGTTTATGGGCTTTACTTTACACGTTTATATCATTTTTAGGACTAACCTACTAACGCAGGCCCAGCCCGAATTGATGTTTTTTTGACTATTTCAGTGTTTCGAAGAAAAGGAATATCAATAGGAGTGCAAACGGAATGAAACCTTCGGGAGCGATCTTTTCGGAACAAATGCAATCCACGGGACTTGGAGTGGACGTCAAGCAATAGAGGAGGCGGCCACGAGAGTGCTCGGCACGCCCCCTAGGGGTGGGCGCGCCCCCACCCTCGTGGGCCGCTCGAGTGTCCACCGACCTACTTCTTCCTCCTATATATACTCCTGTACCCTGAAACCTTTGAGGAGCACAACGAAAAACTATTTCCACCGCCGCAACCTTCTGTATCTACGAGATCCCATCTTGGAGCCTTCGTCGGCGCTCCGTCGGAGGGGAATCAACCATGGAGGGCCTCTACATCATCTCCAAGGCCTCTCCTATGAGTTGTAAGTAGTATACCACAGACCTTCGGGTCCATAGTTATTAGCTAGATGGATTCTCTCTCTTTGAATCTCAATACAAAGTTCTCCTCGATCTTCTTGGAGATCTATTCGATGTAACTCTTTTTGCGGTGTGTTTGTCGAGATCCGATGAATTGTGGGTTTATGATCAAGTTTATCTATGAGAAATATTTGAATCTCCTCTGAATTCTTTTATGTGTGATTAAGTTATCTTTGCAAGTATCTTCGAATTATCAGTTTGGTTTGGCCTACTAGATTGATCTTTCTTGCAATGGGAGAAGTGCTTAGCTTTGGGGTCAATCTTGCGATGTCCTTTCCCAGTGACAGCAGGGGCAGCAAGGCACGTATTGTATTGTTGCCATCAAGGATAAAAAGATGGGGTTTATATCATATTGCATGAGTTTATCCCTCTACATCATGTCATCTTTCTTAATGCGTTACTCTATTCTTATGAACTCAATACTCTAGATGCAGGCAGGAGTCGGTCGATGTGTGGAGTAATAGTAGTAGATGCAGAATCGTTTCGATCTACTTGTCACGGACGTGATACCTATATACATGATCATGCCTAGATAATCTCATAACTATGCGATTTTCTATCAATTGCCCGAAAGTAATTTGTTCACCCACCGTAATACTTATGCTATCTTGAGAGAAGCCACTAGTGAAACCTATGGCCCCGGGGTCTATCTTTTATCATATAAGTTTGCCATCTACTTTTATTTGCATATTTTACTTTCCAATCTATATCATAAAAATACCAAAAATATTTATCTTATCATATTATCTCTATTAGATCTCACTTTCGCAAGTGGCCGTAAAGAGATTGACAACCCCTTTATTGCATTGGTTGAAAGGTTCTTGTTTGTTTGTGTACGTGTGTGGGACTTCTGAGGAGCCTCCTACTGGATTGATACCTTGGTTCTCAAAAACTGAGCTAAATACTTACGCTACTTTGCTGCATCACCCTTTCCTCTTCAAAGAAAACCTACGCAAGCTCAAGACATAGTAGGAACCATGGCTTAGGGACGCGCTTGTCCGAATGTGGGGTAAGTTACAAAAGTACGCCCACCGATTTTAGGCAGTTCTTTCGGTTCAGGGGTATCACAGGCATTTCACGTGTCGGGATTTCACAGGAGGTGGGAATTTCACGCGCGTTGTAATTTCGGAATAGCAAGGCGCGGGTTGAGATGGAGGGAGTTGTTAGAGCACAACAAGACAAAGACATATCTTAAATATTTCGGGCTGACAAGGCGCAGGTTGAAGAGGCGGGAATTTCACAGCACGATAGACAGAGACGCTAGCTTGAAATTTCAGCATAACAAGGCACGGCTTGAAATTTTGGGAGAACAAGCTTAACGTGTACCCAAATAAAAAAGACAATTCGCACCTCATCACTAGAGAGAGCCATGTCCCGTTTTACTATATTACAAGAAATGCATTCTAATACAACAAAAAAAACTAAAAAAATCAGGACAACAAACATAATGTGTAGAGTACTACAACAATTTACACTTCCCTCAGCAATAAAAAACAATGTGTGTTGTCTAGCATATGGACTAAATTTGAGTACATTTTCCCTGTTTGAATGGGATTGTACTCGGGTTAGTTAGACAACCATCTAAATATTATCTTCATAACACATAACATGAATATAGGAGAAGTAAATTCCTATATAAATACGAACTACATGTACATACGATCTCAAATTCAAATATATGTATCCATTTTGTGTTGAATTCAAATCATAGTACATGTATGCTCTAGCTAGATGTTTGGAAGCTAAACCATGTATGATATACTATGTACAATGTGTTTAACACGCACAACACACACACAAACACCATTTAGACTAGTAAGGTACACGTGCATTGCACGCATGAGATTTGACAACCGAATTATGAATTAATACCACATTATAGCATGTAAGCTTTGAGTCATATATGCATGTTGTACATGTTTGTTTAATTCTTATAGTCCATTTCATTCAAAATCATCTAGTTTTTATAAGAAAGCTAATCTATTTTAAGATTCATGGAACTGTGCGTTGTAAGGCATAAAGTAAAAACAAATAATGGAAAATCATGTACAAAAACATTTGGGAAATTCTGATACGGAAGATTCTAGAACAAAGAAGAAGTGCTTGTGTTTTGAGGTTTGTGCATTATGCTTAAGTTCAACCATGGAGTCTTCTAGATTGTACATGTAGCAAAATCTGGTGGAATCTAGATGATATCCAACGACCAGTAGTGCTCAAATTTGCCATCTCTGCACCATCCGATTGGCCTCATCCAACGGCCATCTTCAAAGTTAAAGTTATCCGCACACTATATAAAAAATATAAACCGAATTGTTTTGTTCATATTTGTGGTGATTCTCGTACAGAGATGTATTTCTCTTGGATTTATGTCTACAGAAGCTGCATGTAAAATTGTAATGTATATATATATATATATATATATATATATATATATATATATACATAGGGGTATAGATATAGATATGTGATGCGAAAGCCACCCATCATCTCCAATTAGAATAGTATGTCCATGCACGGATGCAATGTGGCCAAACAATGTCTGCCATCGGTATCTCAAATTCAAATCAATCTAATCTTGTTCAATGTGTATACATTACAACATGCTCGTTTCCAAACCACACCGCGTAGATCTCCGTTATGTTCATGCATGCATGGGTTTCAAATATCACGATCTCTTATTCAAATATTTGAATTCAACTTTACATTGATTATGATCTCACCTAATCTTTTACACCCACACAGTCTTCTTCCCTTTATAATTGTACCAATAACTTTCTCTCGTGCATGCATGCACACACACTACTAGTCGGCATTATCCATCGCACACATGCAACCTTTCCTTCAGGTCGGTCTCCCATGCAGGCACACACACACACCTCCCCCTCTCCGTCATATCGGGCATTCTTTATCTCTCACGTGCATGCGCAATGATTGATGTTCCTCTATGTGTGTGTGTATATAGCTAGGTCTTTCACAGTTTTCCACACATACCGATCAATCTATATATCTAGTGAGGTCTCACCCTCTTTCCCACGTCCACATCGATCAATCTATACCTCTCTATATAGGATTACATATATAGCTAATACACCCACATTAATTATATATCCAACGTCCCCCTCTCATCATCGATGCCTTCCGCTTCATCTATCATACGCGCGCACAATGGCGAAGACAGGGGGCAGCAAGGGCCCTGCCCCCCTAACATCACTATATATCGAGGCTAATACAAATGTGATCATTAGACAATTGCTGGTAAAATGGTTTAAGTTGATGAATTGGCCCTCCTCGTAAAGGATTAGCGATGCTTGGCCCCCTAGCTCATTTATTTTTCATGGCTCCGCCACTGCATGCAACAGCGCACGTTCTCGCCCCCTCTCTCTAAATATCGATCTTGCGCTTGTGCACTCCTTCATAGTCTCCCTCTACTTGGCCCCTTGCACCATCTTCTAGCCCCCACCGGATTTTGCCACATGTACAATCTAGCAGACTCCATGGTTGAACTTAAGCATAATGCACAAACCTCAAAACACCAGTGGTTCTCCTTTGTTCTAGAATCTTCCGTATCATAACTGCACAATTTTTTCTAGTTGAATTGCCATTATTTGTTTTTACTTTATGCTTTACAATGCATGATTCCATGAATCATAAAATAGATTAAGGGCTTCTTTGATTCAAAGGATTCTCAAAGAAATTTTGGAGGATTCTAATCCTTAGGAATTTTTCCAATCTTGGTTGTTTGATTCGTAGGATTGTAAACCATAGGGATTTTTCCATAGGATTCATTTGCACTAGATTTCATGGGAAACATCCCATCCACTCAAACCTCTTTGAAAGAATTCTGCGTTTTTTCTATGCACAATGAAACACTCGTACAATCCTGTAGGATTCAAGACGGCATTCCACTCTAATCCCATATTTTTCCTATTCCCGCGTTTTGGAAATCCTACGAATCAAAGAGGCCCTAGCTTTTTTATAAAAACTAATTGATTTTGAATGAGATGAACTATAACAATTAAACGAAGGTCTACATCAGGCATATATGACTCAGAGCTTACATGCTATAGTGTGGTATTTATTCATAATTTGGTTGCTAAATCAGATGCGTGCAATGCATGTGTACCTTACGAGTACTTCGAGTATGTGCAAAACATGTAAATTAGAATTACAATTGCACGCTACACGGTGTCTCTCTTACAGTTCATGAAGCCACGTGGCACATGTGGAGGCGTTGTCGCGACCTCCTTGTGTGGATTGATCATAATGACATGCTGCTGGTTCCAAAGAATGTACTCGTCCTCTCTGAGCCACACTGGCGGTACATGCACGAAGCGAAGATGTGCACGCACGCCATGCATGCACTCATTCCCTCACACGCACACACGGGTACACGGGCAGATGCAATTTTGTACCAAGATCCACCCCATGTGATAATTTGACGTGTGTAAAGTCCTTCACTTCATTGATGGTTGTCGGTGTCAAAACCGGCGGATCTCGGGTAGGGGGTCCCGAACTGTGCGTCTAAGGCTAATGGTAACAGGAGACTGGGGACACGATGTTTACCCAGGTTCGGGCCCTCTCGATGGAGGTAATACCCTACTTCCTGCTTGATTGATCTTGATGATATGAGTATTACAAGAGTTGATCTACCACGAGATCAGAGAGGCTAAACCCTAGAAGCTAGCCTATGGTATGATTGTTGTTGTGTCCTACGGACTAAACCCTCCGGTTTATATAGATACCGGAGGGGGATAGGGTTACATAGAGTCGGTTTACAGAGGAGGAGATCTACATCCGAATCGCCAAGCTTGCCTTCCACACCAAGGAGATTCCCATCCGGACACGGGACGAAGTCTTCTATCTTGTGTCTTCATAGTCCAATAGTCCAGCCAAAGTATATAGTCCGGCTATCCGGATACCCCCTTATCCAGGACTCCCTCAATGGTCAATTAATATAGCGCATGCAAATTGAGTGGACGTGAGGTCGCAAAAAAGACATTACTACTCCACTGCGCGCATGCGAGTGGTTAAATCATGGGTTGCTAGTAGTACTTCCATTGGTCTCCTTCATATTTTGTGCCAATTTTTGACAGTAACATATTATTTACGCATTTGAGTAGTGTAGTCTACTTGAAATTTATGTTCCACTAAACTCATCGGGAGCCGTTTCGGGCCTCGAAACCAACACCATCAATTAATCTTTACCTTGTTCCCATCACATTCGAAAGTACTAGTGCTACAATTAAGTGCAAGCCTACTCACACGTACTAGTACATACCAAACTTGAATGTGTTCCCACAATGTAGGTTTTAGTACTAGTGCTAGTAATTAGGTCATAAAAAGGGGAACTACCTAACCGAAAATTACTCTATCTTTCCTCCTCATAAGTCCTTCTTCTTCATTCGTCCTTGCCATGTCCGGTGTGCAGAGATCTAGGTCGAGAACTACTCGTAACAAGGGAGCAACAACCAAGGCTGCGGAAAAGAAAGAGGGCTCGCCGCCACACAGAGACCTTGAAAGATCTCTCACGGGCAAGTGATGACTCCCAGGAGCGACCTAGCCGCGGAGGCGAACATGCCGAGCTAGCGGCGCTAGAGTCGTTATCCCTCGACGACATGCCCGATCATCTCAATAAGCACCTCAATAAGCAGAAGGAGTTCATCCACGGCTTGATGGAGTTGCTGAAGGAGAGCCTTGACGACATGCCCGCTCAGCTCAATAAGCAGGGGGAGTTGACCGCCGGCATGGTGATTGATACGTCTCCAACGTATCTATAATTTATGAAGCATTCATGCTATTTTATTATCTGTTTCGAATGATTACATGCTTTATTATACACTTTTATATTACTTTTGGGACAAACCTATTAACCGGAGGCCCAACCCATATTGTTGTTTTATTGCCTATTTTAGTGTTTCGAAGGAAAGGAATATCAAATGGAGTCCAAACGGAATGAAACCTTCGGGAGCATGATTTTTGGAACGAACATGATCCGGGAGACTTGGAGTACAAGCCAGGGAAGCTTCAAGGAGGCCAGGAGATAGTAGGGCGTGCCCACCCCCCTTTGGCGCGCCCCCTGTCTCGTGGGCCCCTCGTGGCTCCCCCGACCGACTTCTTTCGCCTATATATTCCCATATATCCTAAAACCATCGAATACAAAGATAGATCAGGAGTTCCGCTGCTGCAAGCCTCTGTAGCCACTAAAAACCTCTCAGGAGCCCGTTCCGGCACCCTGCCGGAGGGGGAACCCATCACCGGTGGCCATCTTCATCATCCCGGTGCTATCCATGACGAGGAGGGAGTAGTTCACCCTCGTGGCTGAGGGTATGTACCAGTAGCTATGTGTTTGATCTCTCTCTCTCGTGTTCTCTCTATGGCACGATCTTGATGTATCACGAGCTTTGCTATTATAGTTGGATCTTATGATGTTTCTCCCCCCTCTACTCTCTTGTGATGCAATGAGTTTTCCCTTTGAAGTTGTCTTGTTGGATTAAGACTTTAAGGATTTGAGAACAATTGATGTATGTCTTGCCGTGCTTATCTGTGGTGACAATGGGATATCACGTGATCCACTTGATGTATGTTTTGGTGATCAACTTGCGGTTTCCGCCCATGAACCTATGCATAGGGGTTGGCACACGTTTTCGTCTTGACTCTCCGGTAGAAACTTTGGGGCACTCTTTGAAGTACTTTGTGTTGGTTGAATAGATGAATCTGAGATTGTGTGATGCATATCGTATAATCATGCCCACGGATACTTGAGGTGATAATGGAGTATCTAGGTGACATTGGGGTTTTGGTTGATTTGTGTCTTAAGGTGTTATTCTAGTATGAACTCTATGATAGATTGAACGGAAAGAATAGCTTCGTGTTATTTTACTACGGGCTCTTGAATAGATAGAACAGAAAGGATAACTTTGAGGTGGTCTTGTACCCTACCATAATCTCTTTGTTTGTTCTCCGCTATTAGTGGCTTTGGAGTGAATCTTTGTTGCATGTTGAGGGATAGTTATATGATCCAATTATGTTATTATTGTTGAGAGAACTTGCACTAGTGAAAGTATGAACCCTATGCCTTGTTTCCTACCATTGCAATACCATTTACGCTCACTTTTATCATTAGTTACCTTGCTGTTTTTATATTTTCAGATTACAAATACTCATATCTACTATCCATATTGCACTTGTATCACCATCTCCTCGCCGAACTAGTGCACCTATACAATTTACCATTGTATTGGGTGTGTTGGGGACACAAGAGACTCTTTGTTATTTGGTCGCAGGGTTGTTTGTGAGAGACCATATTCATCCTACGCCTCCCACGGATTGATAAACCTTAGGTCATCCACTTGAGGGAAATTTGCTACTGTCCTACAAACCTCTGCACTTGGAGGCCCAACAATGTCTACAAGAAGAAGGTTGGGTAGTAGACATCAAGCTCTTTTCTGGCGCCGTTGCCGGGGAGGTGAGTGCTTGAAGGTATATCCTTAGATCTTGCAATCGAATCTTTTTGTTTCTTGTTTTATCACTAGTTTATTCTATAAAAGAAAACTACAAAAATGGGGTTGAGTTTGTCTCATACGCTTCGTCTTTTTAATATCTTTCGTGAGTTTGATGGAAAGGAAAATTGTGCTCAATTGCTAGAAGAAGAATGCATTAAAATGTGTGGTACTAAATCTTTGAATGATGAGCATGATTGCAATGTTGTTAGTATGAACTCTTTGAATATCCATAGTACTAATGATGATTGCACTAGTTATGATGACAATGTCTCCTATAAGCATGTCGATTTTTGTGGAGAGCATTGGGTTTGCATAGATACACCAAATAGAGAAGATAGATATTGCAAGAGGCATAAGCATGTAGAAACTAAATTGTTGCAAGAAAGGCTAAGGGTGAGTGCTGAAGAATTATATTTCCTTGGCCGTACTTGTGAACTTTGCAATGAAAGTGGTCATTTACATCTCCGATGCAAGTTGTTTCATGATCGAATCATGTCCGAAAATTGTGATGATTTCATTTCCCTTGCACATTATAATGAACTTAGTTTGCTTATGCGTTATGAAGAAATGAAACATTTAACTAAATTTCTTCCAGAATTTGCCCGTTATAACCTTCCTGGTTTCGACCTAGAGATGATTTATATGTTTTGTGCGGTGAATTGCATTGAAAATCCTTATACTGCCAATTACCTAAAGAAAAGAAAGCAAATAGAAGATGAAGAGAATACTAATGAAAGGGAAGAGACTTCCCAATATCCTCCTATTATTTCTTATGATGAATCAGGTAACTAGGAGGAGCTTTCTATTCAACCAATCTCATCTATAAAGAGCTCAAAGAAGAAGGTTGAACCCACACATAATGTGTAGAAGAAAAAGAAAAGAAGGAGCAACAAAGGTAAAAAAGTATCCCTCCCAAATGATGTTGCTCCTACTACTCATTGTGATGATTTCTACACTATTGGTGCTATCCATACTATTAATGATGAGAGTGATTATGCTTATGATATGAAAGGGCCAAAGATTGGGGAAGCTATGTTTGGTGAGGATGGCATATTTGAGAAAATATTTGCTGAAATTAATGTTTGTCCCAAGCTTGGGGATTCTATGTCTAATGAAGATGATATTTTTAGCATCCCATGTTTTGATACGCAAAGTTGTTATGAAGATAGCATGCCTCTTACCTATGATGATTATATTGATGAAAGTGGGTTTGGAAGAGTGTCAACTTTAGGAAGTAGTGATCCCACTATTTTGGAGGGTGTTGAATCTTATTGTGATGAATATGAAAGTGGATTTGGAAGAGTGTCAACTTTATTTAGTGATGATTCCACTATCTTGGAAGAGGTTTCAATCGATTATGATGAGAACGAAGTTGCTACTTATGATGATTATTGTGATGAAACTTATGCTATAAAAAGTAGTGATGATTATATTTATAAAACTTGTCATGATTATTATTACACTTTTTTGAACATTACTCTTTTAATGTGGAAACAATTTATAGTATTCAAGTCTCTTATGATACTCCCACTATTCCGAATAAGAAGAATTTTCCTTATGTGGAGAGTAGTAAATTTTCTATGCTTGTAGATCATGAAAAGAATGCTTTAGGTGATGTTTATATTGTTGAATTCATTCATGATGCTACTGAAAATTATTATGGGGGAGGAACATATGCTTGTAGGAATTGCAATAATGTCAAGTTTCCTCTCTATGTGATTAAAGTCTTGAAGTTATGCTTGTTTTACCTTCCTATGCTAGTTGATTATTGTTCCCATAAGTTGTTTGCTCACAAAATCCCTATGCATAGGAAGAGGGTTAGACTTAAATGTGCTAGTCATATGCTTCATGATGCTCTCATTATGTTTCAATTCTTATCTTTTATGTGAGCATCATTGTTATCATCATGCCTAGCTAGAAAGGCATTAAAGAAAAGCGCTTGTTGGGAGACAACCCAATATTTACCCTTACTGTTTTTGTGTGTTCACATGATTATGCTACTATAGTAATCATGTTTTATAGCTTTTGTTTCAATAAAGTGCCAAGTAAGACCTTTAGGATAGCTTACGGTGATAGTTGTGGTAACCCTGCTGAGAATCAGAAACTTTTGCACCCAGTAAATTAGTTTTTTTAATTCACAGAAACGTGCTTATGATCTGATTATTTTTGCTTTGGATTGGTACACAAATTTCTTAGGACTTCCTAATCTGGTTGGATTTTTGGAGTTCCATAAGTATACGTTTGATACAGATTACTACAGACTGTTCTGTTTTTGACAGATTCTGTTTTCTATGTGTTGTTTGCTTATTTTGATGAATCTATGAGTAGTATCGGCGGGTATGAACCATATATAAGTTGGAATACAGTAGATATTACATCAATATGAATTTAGAATGAGTTCATTCAGTACCTAAGTGGTGATTTTATTTTCTTATACTAACGGAGCTTACGAGTTTTCTGTTGAGTTTTGTGTTGTGAAGTTTTCAAGTTTTGGGTAAAGATTCAATGGACTATGGAATAAGGAGTGGCAAGAGCCTAAGCTTGGGGATTCTCAAGGCACCCCAAGGGAAATATTCAAGGATGGACAAGAGCCTAAGCTTGGGGATGCCCCGGATGGCATCCCCTCTTTCGTCTTCGTTCAATGGTAACTTTACTTGGAGCTATATTTTTACTCACCACAAGATATGTGTTTTGTTTGGAGCGTCATTTTATTTTTTTAGCATTTGCTTGCTGTTATTTATAATAATGTTTTGCATCTTTGTTTTCAATAAAAGTTTCAAGGATAGCCTTTGCCATGCTTATTTTGCTAGTATACATGTTGCTGTTTGAAAACAGAAAGTTTACCGCTGTTGCGGAAATTCCCTAGAAAATTCAGAGAATGGTATAATGTTGAAACTTTTTGCATATTGAGCTATGATAGATCTTCTACAGCGTAGTATTTGTTTCATAAATTTTGGAGTTAGGTAACTAGGATGAATCTTACATTCTTTACAGACTATACTGTTTTGGAAGATTGCTGTTATGTTTGCATTGTTTGCATATGTTTGCTTGTTTAATGATTATATTTGAGGATAGGAGTATTAAATATGTAGATGCATTTAGTATGCAATGTTGAATAATAATTTTACTAATTTGTTATAGTAGAAAATGATAAGGTTTTGCATTGGTTTATACTAACCTATCTCACGAGTTGTTGTTGAGTTTGGTGTGGATGAAGCTTTTGATAAAAAGAGAAACCATGATATGAGAGGAATTAAGAAGACACAAAAGTTCAAGCTTGGGGATGCCCAAGGCACCCCAAGATAATATTCCAAGAAGTCTCAAGCATCTAAGCTTGGGGATGCCCCATTACGCGTCCCACCTTTCTTCTTCAACAATTATCGGTTAGTATCGGTTGAACCTAAGTTTTTGCTTCTTCACATGAGTTGTGCTATCCTTGCAATGTCATTTTATTTTGTTCTGCTTGCTGTTTGAATACAATACCAAGATCTGAAAATTTTAAATGAGAGAGAGTCTTCACATAGTTACATAATTATTTAGCTACTCATTGATCTTCACTTATATCTTTTTGGAGTATGTCGTGGAATTGTCACGTCAGATGTCCTCGTGAAAGGACTTAGTTGTGGAGCCATTGCAACTAGGAAGCTTGAAGGGGTTAATCGGAACAAAGGACACGAGAGGGTTTATACTAGTTCGGCCCCTTACGATGAAGGTAAGGCATACGTCTAGTTGGGTTGGTATTGATGTTTCGATGACCAGGGAGCGAGATACGATATGCCCGGTCTCGATGAGTTGTTTGCCCTAAGCCGCCAGCAGGTCGTCCCCTTATATACACGGGTTGACGCCCTGTGGCCTACAGAGTCCCGGCCGGCTTATAATAGTTTCTGGCTCAGTGACTAGTTGAAACTACCTTATGATACAAGTCATACTATTATGGCGGTTTACTACAACGGGCCTTAAGTCGCCTATGGGCTTTAAGCCCTCTTATGAACTATAATCTTCATGCTTTGGTCTTGGGCCTTCTCTCTAGTAGTCTTCTTTATGTAACCCAGCCCCTCCTGGGCGGCTTACTCAAATAGTTATATCCCCAACATTAGGCCCCAGATTGATTTGAACCTGTTCATGTCAATCTTAAAATACCTCATGGAACTATCCTTAGTCCTTTGTCTTGCATGAAGGTTTTAACCCGCCGTGACGTCATCATCTGGATCCGGGTTAAGTCTTCATGATGTCATCTTCAATAAAACTTATTTTTACTCCGTCGTATCTTCCAACGGATCTTTGCCTTTACTGACCATCCCGAGAATCGAGGCGTCGGGGCCGCTGGATAATGATGCTTTGGTCTCCTCGTTTTCCGCGCCATCTCGGTCGGTCTTCCTTTATAAATAGAGCGAGCTAGGTCTTTCATTCCTCCTCCTCTCAGTCGTCCTCTCGAGCTTCGCCGCTGCCGCCGTCCAACCCCTCGTCTTCACCGACTCGAGCCGCTGCATCAACCCGACTCTGACCAGAGATCGACGGCGAACCTCCGCAACTCGTCCGCTTCCATGAGTTCTTCTTCTTCCCTTAGATCTCCATTGAGACTTTGTCGAGTTCGTCGGCGTTCATCACCGCCCGACACAAACCCTCACTAGTTCTTACCCCCAATGCCCTGTTCAGATCGTAAAAAATACGTAGAACTGTTGCGGTACTTGTTTGTGTTAATCTTGCATAGAAATAGATCTCATTTCCCTTGTTTGGAAAACCTCTTCGAGTGTATGAACTGCTCTGCCCTATTTATAGGTCTAGAAAATTTTCCTATCAGAGCAATATTTTGATCCTGATGAGTAACTGTCATCTGTGAAACTTGTTTTTATCACCCGAAAAACTTCTTTCTGGTAAATGCTTAAACACAACTGTCGAGGTGTCCGATTTAAATAAATGACACAGAACCTTAGTTGCTCCTCATGACCTGAAGAATTTTGAACTGCGCTTGTTACCTGTAGCGGCTTTAAATATTGTTGCACAGTCATCCTTATATCATTAGGCCCCTCATTAAGCCGCCACCTTGAATAATTGAGGATTTTTCTCCCGGGTTAAAATTGAACCGGATCTTCTTATTTTATCATAGGCCAACTGTTGTCATGGCTCCTAAGGCGGCCAAGGCCCCTGTAACCTGCAATTGGGTCCCATCCATAGTTACCAAGAGTAAACTGGCTGAGTTCGTGAAATCTGGCCACCTGCCAAAAAAGGAGGTCATGTCTTATCGTGTCCCCGACCCGTCTGAAGAAAAGCCTCATCCTAAAGAAGGGGAGGTGATAGTTTTTACGAATCACATGAGCCGGGGATTTGCTCCTCCCGATTCAAAATTCTTCAGGGAGGTTTTGAATTTCTTTGATCTTAGACCTCAAGACATTGGACCCAACTCCGTGTCAAATATTTGCAATTTCCAAGTCTTCTGCGAGGTGTACCTGGGAGAAGAGCCAAGTCTGCTACTGTTCAGGGAACTTTTCTACATGAACCGGCAAAATGAACGTGCCAATGGGCCGAGTCTTGAGCTTGGCGGCATCTCAATCCAGCGATGGAGAGATTCCCTTTTTCCTTATGCTGAGCTGCCGAGTCACCCAAAATCTTGGAACCAAACGTGGTTCTACTGTCAGGACACTTCTCTGACTGATGAGAAGCCTCTGCCCGGCTTTCGTGCCCTGCGCCTTGAATCCAACCATCTGCTACCAGATAAGCTGACAGCCCTTGAACGTCCGCCTCTCAACCCGACCATCAAGAAGATCAAAGCTCTATTGGGAAATGGCTTAAACGGCGTCGATTTGGTCCGAGTCTGGGTCACCTGGCGAGTGCTTCCATTAAGCCGCCGTTCCGGCTTAATGTGTACTTATACAGGAGAAAAGGATGACCCGTGACGCCATAGCCCTGACGACTTACCAGATGAGGTGGTGGATGCCACGACCCAATCGCTGCTGAAGGAGGGCACTGTGACGAGCAACGCCTTTGGCTTACTTCCCTTTTGCAAGAATAACCCGGCCCCTGCTGTAAGTTATCAATCGTTATAAATACTTTTTGCTATGTTATACCTTTTTTGATACTCATAATTCCTTATCCTTTTCCACAGGCCAATGATAACTTCTGGAAGGCCCAATATGACCATGAGGCTGCCAAACAAGCCAGGACGACCAAGAAAGCCAAAAGGAAAGCCGCCAAGACGGGAACCTCGAAGAAAAAGAGACCCAGCGCCTCCGACTTACTCATATTAGAGGATAGTTCTTCGGATGATGAAGTGGTAATCTTTAAATTTTTGTTTTATTTCCCTTCTCATTATCTGTCTGACATTCTATCCCTTTTAGGAGGATACGGGAAACAGTCGAGCAGCCAATGAAGAGGTAACTATAATCTCCTATGACTCAGAGCCTTTGTAAAGCAAAAGATCCGAAGGGTGACCCGGAAAGTAAGATTTTCACATGCTCTTTCTTATCAACATCCTCAATTTCTTTTGAAGCAACAACAGCTTGAGAACCGGAGGCAGACCCGGAACAACAAGGATGCAGAACTCTCCTTCGGCTTACCTCACGTAACCAGGAAGCGTCGGACTGAGGTTATCTCCGATTTACGTTCTATTTTACCTTTAGCGGGCTTAATTCATCATCCTCTTAATTCGTCTGACTCCAATTATCAGGATACCTCTCCTTCTTCCGGTGAATCCATGCAGTCAAACATGTCGGCTTTCAAAACTGCTCCTGGGTAATGTAACCTTATGCACTTTTTACGTTACCCATGCTTGTGTATTCATCCTTTTGCTTTTTATTAACAGCATGCAAGTGAAGCCCAGTAAACGGGCAAAGAATAATAAGCCGTCCGAAGAATCGGTCGTGGCTGAACCGGTGATTAATGCGTCTGCTCCAGACAGCTCTACCCATCAGCAGCTGCCTGACTCGGCTTCTGATATTCTAGTGCCAACCTCTGATCCGTCTACCGAAGATACTCTCAACACAGATGACCCGGAAACTCCTAGCCCGGTCAAGACAAACGAACTGGAAGTTGAGATTCTGAGGTCTCAGTTTGTTGAACCAGGGCGGCCTACTATCCTTGCCAGGTGTTCCGCCAAAGAAGAACTTGCCGAGCGCCGGAAAGCCAAGCAGGACATTACTGATTATACTCACTTAAGCATTGGTGATATAGTCTCAAGCTATCTGAATCAAGTGCATAATAGCCGTGACCTGGAAATTGACATGGTAAAACAAATACAGCACAAATCTGAGGTATAACTTATACTTTTTACCTGAGTATTACATAATGTACCAGCCCCAAGTCTATTGCTTATGAATAAATACGTTGTAGACTTAAAAATCTTCCTTATTTATTAATTGAACCGTTTCAAAGAGAATATATTTAACCCGGTTATAACATGATAGTTGTAAATTTGCAATATACATTAGTCCCCAAGTGTCAAGTATCTTTACTTGTAAAGTGCTTGAGACTTAATATGTGTGACCCGGTAGGATAGGTTTAAAATTCTTCAGCATACATTAGCCCCCAAGTGCCACGTATCTTTACTTGTAAAGTGCTTGGGACTTGAATGTTACCTTACTATAATCCCTACCATAACCTGGTGTCAATGCAGGCTGCCATAAGTCAGTTTGAATCGGAGCTTTCTGTCCTGAAGAGCCGTCTGGAAACTCAAGAACTTGGGACGCAGAAGGCTAACTCCAAATTTGAATTCAGTGTCTCTGAAAATGAGAAGCTGAAGAAGTATTTTGAGTCGGAGAAGAAAACTTGGGCTGAAGAGAAAGCTTCCCTGGTGACTCGGGCCGAAACAGCAGAAGCATCTCTTGCAGAAACAACAACCGAGCTGTCCGACTTAAAACAGCAGATATCTCAAATGGTCTCAGCTATCTTTGGTAAGTTATCGTGCAAAACTTCCAACCTTGTACCTTACCATGACTATGGTAATAATTAGTTCCGGCTGACTGTTATACTTGTGCACATACATGCCCTAGGAGTATCAACTTAAAGCAAAACATGCTGATCAAGCTTAAAGCAGTTTACACCTTAGTGGAACAGCTATACTCCGGGTCACAATGTGCCTTGGCCGTTGTAGCTTTATCAACTCCACATCCCCGCCTTCTGCAAGATGTATTGAAGAGCCTCACTTTTCTTCCTCAACGGATCCAAGACTTAAGGCGGGCGTCCTCAAGAGCCGGAGCCATAGCCGCATTGAGCCGGGCTAAAGCATGGCTCCCAGAACTAGACCCGGCCGACCTTGCCCTTGGATACCCAAGTCTGAAGGAGGATGGCACTACATTTAACGACCATGACTTCACCGCCCGCGTCAAAGCCATACGTCCCGTGGCAACCCTTATTGGAAATGATACTGACCTTAGCAAATATGCACCGGCTTACGACAGTGAGAACCGGAGAATTCCAAAGACTCCATATGATCAAATCAGCCTGATCCCTCCGATTCGTAAGCATACTTTTGCCCCTGAAGTGGATGCAACTGGTTTAATAGATGATGAAGCTGAGTTTGAAGCCTTGAGCGGCATTAACTGGGCCTCATCAACTTTCCAAGACAAAACAGCCGATGGAGAAGTGGAGAAGGATAACCCGGAGGCTTCAAGCCCGCCAAAGGAGTAAATCTCCAGATGCTTTGCAAAAAACAATGCTTCATTTATTCAAACTCGGGGAGTCCTGTAATAGGGTAGAAAAACCTCTCAACTTTGTCATGCCTTCGCGCATGTTTACGATGCTTAATACTTTAATAAGCCGCCATTGCTATATACTTCTAGCTTATGTTGACCGTTTGCCTTTCTGATGTTAAATTTGCTTGTCTTATCCTGCACATAAAACAAACAAAACTCCCTTGGCGGTTTATCACACCGGGTGTCACATAAGGTACTTGTAACCCGGAAACGAACCAAAGGCACCCTACATAGGCTAGTTTACAACTATATCGTTGCTAAGCATAAACATAACAGCATGCCTGCAATCCCTTGATAACATTTCCTGCTTGTTTGATGCTCACCTGGTACTTAACAACCTGGTGTGACCAATATTAAACCGGAAAGACAAAAAACATCTCATAATGTTTTCCCAAATTCTCAAGATAGTCAAAATAATTTACAGGCTTCTGATTCGAATGCGATCAGTAAACCGTTCCAAAGGGGTTAAGCTAAGATTCAGATACGATCATATAGCCCCCAGTGGCTTGGCAATGCCGATCAAGTGGGTATCGACAACTATGTTCTCTTTGGTTCGAATGCGACCTATGTTTGAACAGGAAGCCCCTAAGTGACCATAAGATTTGTTTAATGACGCTGATTCGTATACGATCCATGTTAGACCCAAAGGGGTTAAGCTATGAATCAAATATGATCAAGAAGCCCCCAAGTGGGTTTGGCAGTATGCCGATCAAGCGGGTTTCGATAGCTATGTTCTCTTTGGTTCGGATACGGCCTATGTTTGAACAGGAAGCCCCCAGGTGATCATGACCAGATTCAGATATGATCATAAGCCCGTCCAAAGGGAAAGACGGATTTAGATATGATCCTCTCCCTGTTGGTTGTTTCCACCATCTAACAAAAAGACATATACACTTTTGAGGGTGAAAAAAGGACAGAGGTCCTGCTTTATTACTTTATATAATATGTACATTGTCAAAAAATATATACATCTTACGAGCCGATGGCTTAAGTATAGTAAGGCCGAAGATGGGCTATATTCCACGGCCGACGGGTCTCTTCCTCCGACTTACGTGAGTCTTTGTATTCTCGAATATCAATGAGGTAGTATGACCCGTTGTTCAGATTCCTGCTGACCACAAAGGGTCCTTCCCAAGGAGGGGATAACTTGTGCATATTGGACTGATCCTGGATGAGCCGAAGCACTAAGTTGCCTTCCTGAAATGTTCTGCTTCTGACCCGGCAGCTGTGATAGCGACGAAGGTCTTGCTGGTAAATTGCTGAGCGGGCTATTGCCAAGTCTCGCTCCTCATCCAGCAAGTCAAGTGCCTCCTGTCGAGCTTTTTCATTATTAGCCTCAACGTAAGCCGCCACCCGGGGCGAATCGTGTCGGATATCACTTGGCAGAACTGCCTCTGCTCCATAAACCATGAAAAAATGTGTATAACCCATGGATCTGTTAGGCGTAGTGTTGATGCTCCACAATACAGAGGGTAATTCTTCCACCCAACAAGCCGGAGTCCGCTGCAAGGGGACCAAGAGCCGTGGTTTGATACCCCTTAAAATTTCCCGATTAGCTCTTTCTGCTTGACCATTGGATTGAGGATGAGCGACAGTCGAAACGCCAAGCCGGATATGCTCTCGTTGACAGAACTCTTCCATTTCACCCTTGGAGAGATTAGTGCCATTATCAGTTATGATGCTATGTGGAAAACCAAAATGAAAGATCACCTTCTTGATGAACTGAACTACCATGGCCGCATCACACTGACTGACCGGCTCCGCCTCAATCCACTTTGTAAACTTATCCACTGCCACCAGGAGGTGTGTCTTTTTGTCCTTAGACCTCTTGAAGGGTCCCACCATGTCAAGCCCCCAGACTATGAATGGCCAAGTAATTGGAATCATCCTCAATTCTTGAGCTGGCACATGAGCTCGTCGTGAGAATTTTTGACATCCATCACATTTGCTAACAAGGTCATCCGCATCAGCATGAGTCGTCAACCAATAAAAACCATGACGGAAGGCCTTGGCCACCAGAGACTTTGAGCCGGCATGGTGACCACAATCTCCTTCATGGATCTCTCGAAGTATATCTTGACCCTCTGCAGGTGACACACAACGCTGGAACGCCCCTGTGACACTGAGGTGATGTAACTCACCATTAACAATTGTCATGGATTTGGACCGCCTGACAATTTATCTTGCCAAGGTCTCATCCTCAGGCAGCTCTCCCCGGGTCATATAAGCCAAGTGTGGCAATGTCCAATCTGGGATGACATGAAGTGCGGCCACCAACTGTGCCTCCGGGTCTGGCACTGCAAGATCTTCCTCTGTAGGTACCTTGATAGAAGGATTATGCAGAACATCAAGAAAGGTGTTAGGCTGTACCGGCTTATGCTGAGAGACCAACCGGCTTAACGCATCAGCCGCCTCATTCTTCCTTCTATCAATGTGCTCCACTTGATATCCTTTGAAGTGCCCAGCTACAACATCTACTCCACGATGATAAGCCGCCATAAGAGGATCCTTAGAATCCCACGTGCCTGAGACCTGTTGAGCCACGAGGTCTGAGTCGCCCAAGCACCTTACCCGGCTTAAATTCATCTCCTTAGCTATTCGGAGACCATGGAGCAAGGCCTCGTATTCAGCTGCATTGTTAGTACAGGGAAACATGAGCCGGAGCACATAACGAAATTTGTCACCTCGAGGGGAAGTTAAAACAACTCCAGCCCCTGATCCTTCTAACTGCCTGGACCCATCAAAGTGAATAGTCCAATATGTATTGTCCGACTTCTCCTCGGGTTCCTGCAACTCTGTCCAATCATTAATAAAGTCCACCAAGGCCTGAGACTTGATGGCAGTACGGGGCCTATACTTCAAATCATAAGGCCCAAGCTCAATAGCCTACTTGGCGATTCGTCCCGTGGCCTCCCTATTCTGAATGATGTCTCCCAAAGGAGCTGAACTTACCACCGTTATAGGATGACTTTGGAAGTATTGCTTCAGCTTCCGGTTTGCCATGAACACACCATAAACAAGCTTCTGCCAATGTGGATACCTTTGCTTAGACTCAATGAGCACCTCGCTAATGTAGTAAACTGGCCGTTGAACCGGATGCTCCTTGACTGCCTCCTTACGCTCCACCACGATGGCAACACTAACAGCCCACGAGTTAGCAACCACATATAACAATAGCGGCTCTCTATCAATGGGAGCCGCAAGAACCGATGGCTCAGACAAGTGTCTCTTTAAATCTTCAAAGGCAGTGTTAGCAGCATCGCTCCGGACAAAAGTGTCTGTTTTCTTCATCATCTGATATAGCGGCAAGGCCTTCTCCCCTAATCGGCTTATGAACCGGCTTAAAGCAGTAACACGTCCCGTCAGGCGCTGAACATCATTGATACACGCCGGCTTAGCCAGGGAGGTAAGCACCGTGATCTTCTCCGGATTAGCTTCAATGCCTCTGTTTGACACCAGAAAACCCAAGAGCTTGCCTGCAGGTACACCAAACACACACTTGGCCGGGTTAAGCATCATCTTGTAAACCCGGAGATTGTCAAAGGTCTCTCTCAAGTCGGATATTAAGGTTTCCTTTTCTCTGGATTTCACCACGATGTCATCCACATAAGCATGAACATTACGCCCAATCTGATCGTGCAAACAGTTCTACACACATCACTGATGAGCCGCCTGGGCACTCTTGAGTCCAAACGGCATAGATACATAACAGAAGGCCCCAAACGGAGTGATGAAAGCTGTCTTCTCCTGGTCCTTAACTGCCATCTTGATCTGATGATAACCAGACTAAGCATCCAAGAAGCTCAAACGTTCACAACCCGCCATAGCATCAATGATTTGATCAATACGGGGAAGAGCAAAGGGATCAGCCGGACAAGCCTTGTTTAAGTCCGTGTAATCCACAAACATCTGCCAAGTTTCGTTCTTCTTGAGAACTAACACCGGGTTAGCCAACCACTCTAGATGAAAAACATCAACAATAAACCCGACCGCTAAGAGCCGGGCAACCTCCTCTCCAATAGCTTTCCGTCTCTCTTCGTTGAACCGTCGGAGAAACTGCCTAACCGGCTTATACTTCGGATCAATATTGAGAGTGTGCTCAGCGAGTTCCCTCGGTACACCCGGCATGTCAGAAGGTTTCCATGCACTTTCCTATTTAGCATCCAAATTGGCACTGATACTGAACTGCTTAGAGGCGCCTCCCGGGGTAAAGTCAACGAGCTTTGTCTCAGCGGCCGATTTAAACTTCAACGCCGGGTCATGCTCGGTAGTTGGTTTCTTCAGGGAGGTCATATCCGCCGGGTCAACAGTGTCTTGATAGAATTTGAGCTCCTCCGCGGCACAGGCAGTCTCAGCATAAGCCGTGTCGCCTTCTTCACATTCCAAGGCCACCTTTTGACTCCCATGCACAGTGATGGTGCCCTTGTAACCCGGCATCTTGAGCTGTAATTAAACATAACACAGCCGTGCCATGAACTTAGCATAAGCCGGTCGCCCAAACAAAGCGTGATATGGACTTCCGATTTTGACCACCTCAAACGTCAACTTCTCAGCCCTGGAATCTTACTCATCTCCAAAGGCCACCTCTAATTCAATCTTGCCAACTGGATAAGCTGACTTGCCTGGAACCACCACATGAAAAACAGTGTTGGACGTTCTCAGATTCTTCTCAGTCAACCCCATGCGCTGGAAAGTATCATAATAGAGAATATTGATGCTGCTACCTCCATCCATGAGTATCTTAGTGAATTTATATCCACCAACCTGGGGTGCTACCACCAAGGCTAACTGACCCGGATTATCGACTCGTGGAGGGTGATCCTCTCTGCTCCATATGATGGGTTGCTCTGACCACCTCAAATAACGAGGAACTGCTGGCTCAACCGAATTTACGGCCCTCTTAAGAACCTTCTCGTCATGTTTGCATAAGCTAGTGGTAAACACGTGGTACTGCCCACCACTCAACTGTTTCGGATGGCTCTGATAACCCGACTGCTACTGCTGTTGTCCTCCCTGACCAGATTGCTGCTGATTATTTCCACCCAGCTGTCACTGGAAACCGGAATTTGAACCACCACCCGGGCCATGAAAGCCGCCAGCCCCTGAACCGCCGCTCGATCCATGACCACCATCAAAGGTATTGGAATTTTTAAACGCCTTCATGATCATGCAATCCTTCCACAGATGTGTAGCGGGGTGCTCCCTGGTGCCGTGTTTCGTGCAGGGATCATTGTGTAGCTGCTCAAGAGATGGGCCTGACCCGCCGGATCGAGGCCACTTACCCTTACGTCTCTGATTGTTACCCTGTGTATTAGCGTTGGCTACAAGCTCCAGGTTGCCGTCCGCCTTACTCTTATTGCCGCTTTGATTCCCCGAGTTGTGTTGTTGACCCTTTCCATTGCCGTTCCTTTTTCCCTTCCCTGTCTTCTCATCATCAGATGCGGGATCCTTGGTACTATCAGAATCGGCATATTTAACTACAGCCGCCATCTGCGTGCCCATATCCCTGCAGTCACGCTTAAGGCGCCCCAGTTTCTGCCTCAGTGGCTCAAAGCTGCAATTTTTCTCCAACATGAGGACTGCAGAGCCGGCATCCATCTTATCAGATGAATGAATTATCTGCTTGACCCGGTGTACCCAATGGGTGGTGCATTCGCCTTCCCCCTGCTTACAATTTGTCAAGTCCATGATTGACATAGACTGCTTACAGGTGTCCTTGAAGTTCTGGATGAAACGGGCTTTTAACTCCTCCCACAAACCAATGGAATTGGGTGGTAAACTCTTTAACCAAGACCGGGTTGTTCCATCTAACATCATGGTGAAGTATTTAGCCATTGCCGCATCACTGACTTCCAACAGCTCCATGGCCATCTCATAGCTCTCAATCCAGGCTCCAGGTTGTAAATCGGCCGTGTAATTCTGCACCTTTCGAGGTCCCTTGAAGTCCTTGGGCAGGCGCACGTTATGCAAAGCCGGTATCAAACAAGGAACACCACCTGTTCTGGTGGCTACTCCCATCTCAGTGGAAGTCGTTGGATACTCTGTAACATTCTGACGTGCCGCCTGTCGAGCCGCCAGCTGAGCCGCCCGCTCGTTCTCCTGACGTACTCGGTCCTGCACCGGGTTATAGCCACCATGTTGGTCGCGGCGTTGGGCGTTGCTTGACAAAGCTTCAGACTCCATGTGCCTGCTGTAACTCGGACTCCGGTTCTGACGAGGCGGTGCTAACCAAGGCGGAGGAGTTGAATGAATCCTATCCCAGCTATAAGAATAGGTCTCTTGCTGAGCCAGGGCCATCTGGACAAGTTCCCTGATTCTCCGGGTCTCCACCGCTGTTGGATCATCACCATCCACTGGGAGAGCCGCCAAACGTGCTGATGCTGCGATTAAGTTCTCCATGGGGTTGGAAAAGTGACCCGGCGGTATCGGTACATAACGTGGTGGCGCCATGCTCACATGAGGAGGCGACATCTCTCGATGCTGAGCCGGTCCTCCTGCTCCGGATGTCATAAGCTGATTGGCATCTGGCGGGTTAATTGGGCCGGCTCCGGGTGTAGCGAACAGAACCCGAGGGTCGTAATTCGGAGGCAACCGGGATTGGGTCTTCTGGTGTCTCCTCCTCATTACCTCATTAGATGCGTTTAAGCTCATCGTGAGCTGGTAAGCCTCTGACTGCAACCGCTGTGCCCGGGCGTCGAGAGCCGCCCGCTCCGTAGCTAGTCTAGTATCCTCAGCTGCCAAGGCCTCCTTGGCCTGAGCTATCTCCTCACATACTCGTGCCACCTCCGCGTCATGCTCATCTTTGTTCGCAGGGATAACCGTGGCGGTTAACAGGGTCGTAAGTTTGTCCATGAGGTCTATCAACACTTGAGATGGCGGGCGCACAGGGCTTCCTGCCCCGGCCGCTCCTATCCCGGACATAACTGCAGTAGCGGCTGTAGAGTTTTGACCGGGTGGAGTCCCAGCCATGAAGACTCCTGCCCAATTTGGCGACTCACAGGGGTCCGGAATACTGAAGCCATCGGAACAGCCCCCGAGCACACCATCTTGAACTTGATACAGAGAATCTGTTGAACCGGCGGATGAATCACCATCCGAGTGGACGGCCGTCTCACCACCATCTTCAGGACCTTCAGAAAGCTCTTCTCCGTGGACACAGCCCACAAAGACACGCTTCATGTCGGGTTGAGCCCGGGCGGTTTTCACACGCTGAGCCGTCTCGACGAGGTCGGTGCAGTTGTCCGGCTCAGGCCCCGACTCGCCAATCCGGCCGATCAAAACGTGGATCCCTCTAAAGGGGACCCGGTACCCGTACTCAATTGAGCCGGCGTCGGGGCCCCAACCTTCGTCGTTGATGTAGATCTTGCCGCAACGACTCTTGGTAATCCGGCCCACTATGTATCCCTTGAGCACTTCGAAGTTGCCCTTCAAGAACTCAAATCCACCGTGCGCTGGCCCCACGGTGGGTGCCAACTGTCGTGGAATTGTCACGTCAGATGTCCTCGTGAAAGGACTTAGTTGTGGAGCCATCGCAACTAGGATGCTTGAAGGGGTTAATCGGGACAAAGGACACGAGAGGGTTTATACTAGTTCGGCCCCTTACGGTGAAGGTAAGGCCTACGTCTAGTTGGGTTGGTATTGATGTTTCGATGACCAAGGAGCGAGATACGCTATGCCCGGTTCTCGATGAGTTGTTTCTTGCCCTAAGCCGCCAACAGGTTGTCCCCTTATATACACGGGTTGACGCCCTGTGGCCTACAGAGTCCCGGCCGGCTTATAACAATGTCCGGCTCAGTGACTAGTTGAAACTACCTTATGATACAAGTCATACTATTATGGCAGTTTACTACAACGGGCCTTAAGTCGCCTATGGGCTTTAAGCCCTCTTATGAACTGCCATCTTCATGCTTTGGTCTTGGGCCTTCTCTCTGGTAGTCTTCTTTACGTAACCCAGCCCCTCCTGTGCGGCTTACTCAAATAGTTATATCCCGAACAGAGTAGTTTGTCGTTTACTCGGGTGCTTCACTTATATCCTATGATTAAATGGTTGAATGAGTTGAATGTCATAAATCTGAAATTTTATATGTCTCGTTTGCTTATCCCATGGGGAGTAATGACTTCACATCTAAGAAGTAGAGGTTGTAAATTTATTGAAGGTTAGCAAGCATTGTATTGGTCATTTGAACAATTCATGAAAGAATATTGAATGAAGAGAGATTTCACATATAAATATACTATCCTAGACATCTTTTATAATTGTGAGCACTCATTAAAGTATGACATGCTAAAGAGTTGATGTTGGACAAGGAAGACAACATAATGGGTTATGTTTCCTCACATCTCAGTTAAAGTATATTGTCATGGATCATTCAAACATGTTGAGCTTGCCTTTCCCCCTCATGCTAGCCAAAATTCCTTGCACCAAGTAGAGATACTACTTGTGCTTCCAAATATCCTTAAACCCAGTTTTTCCATGAGAGTCCACCATACCTACCATGGATTGAGTAAGATCCTTCAAGTAAGTTGTCATCGGTGCAAGCAATAAAAACTGCTCTCTAAATATGTATGATCTATTAGTGTGAAGAAAATAAGCTTTATACGATCTTGTTATGGAAGCAATAAAAGCGACGGACTGCATAATAAAGGTCCATATACAAGTGGCAATATAAAGTGATGTTCTTTTGCATTAAGATTTTGTGCATCCAACCATAAAAGCGCATGACAACCTCTGCTTCCCTCTGCGAAGGGCCTATCTTTTACTTTATGTCTTTTACTTTATGCAAGAGTCAAGATGATCTTCACCTTTCCCTTTTTCACTTTATACTTTGGCAAGAACCTCGTGTTGGAAAGATCCTGATATATATATATCCAATTGGATGTAAGTTAGCATGAACTATTATTGTTGGCATCACCCAAAGGTGAATACGTTGGGAGGCAACACTATAAGCCCCTATCTTTCTCAGTGTTCGATTGAAACTCCATAACCATTAGTATTGCGTGAGTGTTTGCAATTGTAGAAGACTATATGATAGTTGAGTATGTGGAGTTTGCTAAATCAAAGCTCTGACATAGACCCTTCCTGAAAATAAGATGAATTGCAATTGTTTGATGACTAAGAATGAAGTTTGCTAGTTTTCAAGAAAGTTTATGGTCTATGCTTTAACATGTTAATTGCTTGTTACTTGATCTTGAGAAGTTTTATGAGATGAACTACTGTTATGACATATAATCATGCTAGAAAAGGTGATTGAAATTATCATTGATCAAACTTGTGCACCTGCTAGCATTCACACTTCATAAATTCTTTCTTTTATCATTCACCTACTCGAGGACGAGCAGGAATTAAGCTTGGGGATGCTGATACATCTCCAACGTATCTATAATTTATGAAGCATTCACGCTATTTTATTATCGGTTTTGAATGATTACGGGCTTTAATATACACTTTTATATTACTTTTGGGACTAACCTATTAACCGGAGGCCCTGCCCATATTGTTGTTTTATTGCCTATTTCAGTGTTTCGAAGAAACGGAATATCAAACGGAGTCCAAACGAAATGAAACCTTCGGGAGCGTGATTTTTGGAATGAACATGATCCGGGAGACTTGGAGTACAAGCCAGGGAAGCTTCAAGGAGGCCAGGAGATAGGAGGGCGTGTCCACCCCCTGGGCGTGCCCCCTGTCTCGTGGGCCCCTCGTGGCTCCCCTGACCGACTTCTTTCGCCTATATATTCCCATATACCCTAAAACCATCGAATACGAAGATAGACCGGGAGTTCCGCCGCCGCAAGCCTCTATAGCCACCAAAAACCTCTTGGGAGCCTGTTCCGGCACCCTGCCAGAGGGGGAACCCATCACCGGTGGCCATCTTCATCATCCCGGCGCTATCCATGACGAGGAGGGAGTAGTTCACCGTCGGGGCTGAGGGTATGTACCAGTAGCTATGTGTTTGATCTCTCTCTCTCTCGTGTTCTCTCTATGGCAGGATCTTGATGTATAGCGAGATTTGCTATTATAGTTGAATCTTATGATGTTTCTCCCCCCTCTACTCTCTTGTGATGAATTGAGTTTTCCCTTTGAAGTTGTCTTGTTGGATTGAGTCTTTAAGGATTTGAGAACACTTGATGTATGTCCTGCCGTGCTTATCTATGGTGACAATGGGATATCAGGTGATCCACTTGATGTATGTTTTGGTGACCAACTTGCGGGTTCCGCCCATGAACCTATGCATAGGGGTTGGCACACGTTTTCGTCTTGACTCTCCGGTAGAAACTTTGGGGCACTCTTTGAAGTACTTTGTGTTGGTTTAATAGATGAATCTGAGATTGTGTGATGAATATCGTATAATCATGCCCACGGATACTTCACGTGATAATGGAGTATCTAGGTGACATTAGGGTTTTGGTTGATTTGTGTCTTAAGATTTTATTCTAGTATGAACTCTATGATAGATGAACCGAAAGAATAGCTTCGTGTTATTTTACTACGGGCTCTTGAATAGATAGAACAGAAAGGATAAATTTGAGGTGGTTTCGTACCCTACCATAATCTCTTCGTTTGTTCTCCACTATTAGTGGCTTTGGAGTGACTCTTTGTTGCATGGTGAACGATAGTTATATGATCCAATTATGTTATTATTGTTGAGAGAACTTGCACTAGTGAAAGTATGAACCCTATGCCTTGTTTCCTACCATTGCAATACTGTTTATGCTCACTTTTATCATTAGTTACCTTGCTGTTTTTATATTTTCAGATTACAAACACTCATATCTACAATCCATATTGCACTTATATCACCATCTCTTTGCCGAACTAGTGCACCTATACAATTTACCATTGTATTGGGTGTGTTGGGGACACAAGAGACACTTTGTTATTTGGTTGCAGGGTTGTTTGAGAGAGACCATCTTCATCCTACGCCTCCCACAGATTGATAAACCTTAGGTCATCCACTTGAGGGAAATTTGCTACGGTCCTACAAACCTCTGCACTTGGAGGCCCAACAACGTCTACAAGAAGAAGGTTGTGTAGTAGACATCAGTGATGCTAGTGAAGAAAGAGCGTTGCCGCAGAGAAGAAGGAAACAGGCGAAATCCTGCAACTTTAGGAGGACATGGCTAAGCTCTGCCACGAGCTTGACCTGCTGAAGGAGAAGAACGTCGGCTGGAAGAAGCTGCATGAGAATAGCAGTTCCTCGATGAAGATGTTGTAGGCCCTCGTCATGGAATAGAAGGAGGAGTTGGCGAAGCTCCGCATCGAGCACCCGACTGCTGTCAAGGTACGTAATGCGGCCGTGGAACAGATGATTAAGGCTCACGTTGAGAAATCCCACGTCATGGACAGAATGAAGAAGATGGCGGAGGAGACGCACAAGGAGATGAAGGTCGTGGAGGTGATGAAGAAGTAGTTATGACTCTGCTGTGAATTAGATCATTTGGGGTGATAATCTCCCTTCTTCTTTTGTTCCTGTGTTTCTTCTTTTGCTTCGGGTGTTTCGCTGCACGTGTCATGTTCTTTGCGAGACATGAACAGAACAATGCTAACAATGAGATGACTAGCAAATTAGATCATTTTTATCGCCATATGTCACTTGGCTGTCGTGTTTCGTGCTCCTTCGTCGTAGTACTACTCCAGTGGAAAACTTGAGTATACCGCACGGTTCTTTGCTCCTTCTCAGGTCGTCGGCACATTTATACGATCAGTCAAATCACAAGGCCCCACCTTCCAGCAGTAATGAGCCGTCAAATCACAAAGTCCCTCACCTCTCGTGAAACCGACCAAGCTAGACTGCGCCGCCCTCTAGCCTTTTAAAAAATGTATACTTTTGTACAGTAGTGGTATCGATGGATTGCGCCATGGAGCAAAACTAACAAGATGAAATTAAAGAAAAAAGATGGTACATATAGAGAGCACTCGTCGCCAAATTATGCATACAGTACTATTAAAAAAGCTAGTACGTGCTTAAGTGGGGTACTAAATTCTAATAAAGAAATTAGCATACCTATTTAATTCTTGGGTTCTTATTATTTATGACACTAGTTGTGTATCACTACTCAGTTTTGCCATTAGAAGTTACAACTACTTAAAAATGCCATCGATCCGTGAGATGCCTGCTCAAAAATGCAATTAGATATCTAAAAAATGCCATCGTTAAGTTAGATATTTGCTAAAAAATGCCATTACACATTGTTATTTTCACGCCAAATCCGTTGACCATGTTACATGACAAAAATAAGATGATTCTCACAATGATAAGTGTGGCCCCGCCTGTCAGGAGTAACCAAGCGAATAATTTTACACGAAAATAAGAACGTTGTTGGGATCAAGTAGGCCCCACACTTTATTTTACTGTAGTGAGATAGAGGGAGAGCTGGCATGTTGGTCCATCGGTATTTATGTCATTATAACATGGCAAAAGAGATTTGAGTCACAATAATTGTGTCCAACACAACACATCCATCAAATAAAACTAACCACCCTGAAATTCTTTGACAAAACTAAGCACCCTAAAATTCTTTGACAACTAAACTGCTGGCTATATGATGTTGGCCATATATATTGTATGTATATAATGTGAAGAAATGAGTGGTGGTACTAACAACTAAAAGATGAAATGTAAGAAATACTAGTATGTACGTACTTAAGAGTTAAAGTAACGAGAAGAAACATAATATAGTTCTGCTGGGGGCTCAGCACAACACACCCCTCAAATAAAACTAAGCACACCTGAAATTAAACTAAGCAACTAATCTGGTAGACACTGCATTAGAACCACCATGAGCAACGACACTGCCACCTTACTCGGAGTCCTCGTCCACGTCCTTGACTTCGTCCTTGTCCCTCTTCCTCTTGGCCGATACTTCTTTGCTTGAACCTCACACTTGGCTCTTGCTCTTCATCCAACCCTTGTAGATATTGAAACAAAGGTAGCCATCCATTGCAGCGTAGTGGATGTGGTCTATATCTAGTACATTCCACTCCCATGCATGACGATAAAACGTGTGTGGAGGTTTCTTCAGTTTACCATATGAAGGATGAACCATGGCTCCTGCCAGGGTCAGAATTGAAGGATGATCACAGGAGGGCAGCAGCCCATTCTTCTGGAGGTCGAAGGGGTTGCCTACAACAAGGCCTATCCGACCCAGGACTGTTCTGTCGTTCATAATGTCTACAGTAACGAATTTGAATAGTTTGCCCTTGAGGAAGTTCTTAACTTCCTCACACTCAACGTCAGCATGGCATATGTGGTAGACCAAGCATAAGTCATGCACGCAAAACTGGATCACGGCGGGCATCATCTTCTCTCCCTCCTTTAGATTCTTCTCTTTGTCCAAGGTTGTGGTGTACTCAACATCTAGCCCAGCCACCCACTCATCATTTGAGTTTTCGAACATGCGTCTGAAGCAAGCAAGGCATCCTTTCACTGTCACGGAAGAACGGGTGTAGATGACGTCGAACTCATTGCCTGTGATGGTTCTAACCTTGTACTGACCGCTGATCATGGAGATTTGGGACGCCATGGATTTCGGAGGAGGATTAAGATTAGTGGAACTGTCGTAATGTGAAAGGACGGGACGACTAGGAGCGAACTATCGTAATGTTAAAGGACGTCCGGGGACGAGTAGGAGCAAACTGCCAGTGTTTTTTTGATTGTAAAAATGCTGAGTGGGGCGTGCGAATGGCAGGGTAGTGGCTTGCCTGGTGGATAAATGGGTTCATGCATAGTACTATGGGGGCCCAATTAGATGTCATGTCTACTCGACGCCAATTAAATGGCTTTTGATGTCATGTCAAGCGTTGGGAAAATTGCAGGTGATACGAAGCTTTCCATTCTTCCATGATACGGGCTTGTGAGAGCTCTTGGATCTGAGATCAAACGGTTGCATGGCGTGATTCTAGACCTATGGGTGAATATCCTATCCTGGATGGTTATTCTGCAAATTTTCAGCAACTTAGCATGCGACCGTCCGATCTCAGATCCAAGGGCTGCTAGCTTATGGTTGGTGCCCTGACGACTTTATGCCTATGTGGCAGGCTTAGCACCTGTAGGAGGAAGTAAGTACAATAGTGGGCTATAAGGCTGCTACCAATGCATGGGTGCTTAGATGAGGTGCTGAGCACATTAAATAGCTTAGCAACTATACTCCCCAATGCACAGGTGCTTAGCTTATGGTTGCTAAGCTTGCTTCATTTAATGATTTTGCAACTAAAGTTCTTCATGTATTGGTGGGCTTCCTTCCTTTAAATGTTTTGCCTAGGTTCACGCGCTTAGCATTGTTTCTTCCTGGGGTCACCACACTCATATCTCTCCTCTTAAATAACTTGCCACATCAGATTTTCTACCTACATGGAAGGCTTAGCACCTGTACAAGGTGGAGCATTGGGAAGGGCCTAAGCCCGCTTTAGGCTACTCATAGTGGGGAGTATCATATACTAGTATCATGCATATGATACAAGTATATGATACTACCTCCATAGTGCATAGTATCATAAAGTAGGATCAGAGATGGCCATATTTATTGCCATGCATGACACAAAGTAGCATAGCACTTAACATGATACGGTATCTACCTATGTTACTCTCACCCTCTCTCTCTTCTTTAATTGTGTGCCACATAAGCATGTTTGCTAGTCCCAAGTGTATGTTACTGGTTATGTTACCCCCACTATGGCTAGCCTTACATGGCATTTTTGCATATGTGGAGGAAAGAGGCAAGGAAAAAGTGGAGGAGTGGGCTCTCATGCAAGAGCCAGCCTCTACATTGTGGAGCATTGGGAGAGGCACCTATACGGAGGTGGTCAGGAATCGGAAGCTCACGCCGGTCGTAGCACCACAGTTAAAATGATAATGGCAAGTCAAATCACGGGGCCCCACCAGTCTAGTAGTAACTCGCTGTCAAATCACACAGCCCTACGTTTGCAGCAGCCTACTCCCTCATCTTCTCGCGTCTCTGTCGAACCGACTAGGCGGAACTGCCCCGCCTACCGCACAGGAAAAGCCCCACCCTCGACGTTTAAATAGTACAGTATACTAATTTTGTATCCATGGATTGCGACATGGAGCAAAGCCTCAAAAAAACGGCAGTACACATGTATGGAGTATACAACACGCCCGTCGCGTTCGCGTTGCACCCCTGACGGTCGGTCGGTCTGGCACGCCACTCTCCGAATAGAACGCGCGTCGTCATATTGCGTTTGCACACACATGTGGGACCGCAATTGAGAACCAACCATAGGCACACTCCCTGGCCCCGCAAGTCTGGTGAGTTAATAGAAGAGAGAGACGAGCGATAGTACTAGAGAAGTGTTGTACATACGTTGGTGCCCTGACGATCCCTGCAAGACACGCAAGATCTGTTCGTCCATGCATGTGACCAGACTCCAGCAGACACGCCTAGATTGGCTATCATCTACATATCATGTAGGTTGTGTTATACAGGGTTGTAGTTCTGGTGAGAAATCTAAAAAAAGGTTTCTTGTCATCTCGCAAAATTAGGTGTCATGTGCTTCGGATCATTGAAAAAATGGGTTGAATACGTGCCACATTTTTGGAGGCTGAAATGTGGGCCAATAGGTCGAAGCCAACGCAAGTCGTTGTCAACTTAGTCGACAAATGATTCTAACATCGTTAGCCATTGGATTTACATCCAACGACCGGCATCCACATTCAATATCTCGTCTTTTTCCTCCAGCGCGCCAGGACCACCTGCTCCCGCCTCCTGCTACTAGTAGCTCTGCTTAGCATGCTTCGCTGTGAAGCGCTACTCCACCGTTGGCCAGGCCATCCCTCCACCCCTCCACACCTCATGTTCTTCTCCACCAACTGCCGAACCACACCGCACCAGAACCAGTTAACCCTTGTACACCTCTCCGTCTACGACTCTACTCCCGCATCTTTCCATATCCGGCTCGTTGTTGTCCGGGGCCTCGCTGTCGTCCACCACCTTGGGTGCGCTCAGCGCGGAGTGGTCAATGTGGTCAACGAACGAGACCATCGGAAGTAGACTGTGCGTGGAGAGGCTGACAGCTGGGTCCACGGCCGCATGCGAGGAAATGCCTCCTTATTACGCACAAAATAATGATTCCTCCACATGACAGCTGGGACCCACCTGAAGGGCCTCTGTATTTCATGAAAAAAATGTCCCCCCCGCCCCGCAGACAGGTCAGACCCACCAGTTATATCTTCGCACGCAAGGAAGTGCCTCCTTATTACGCACAAAAAAATGAATACCTCCTACTAGTTGGGACCCACCATAGTGGGAGGCTGACTTGTGGGCCAACTAAGTTGACGGGGACGGAGGGCTTTGTCAACTTAGTCAATATGAACAATTCTAACTCCAGTGACCGTACGATGTCCATCCAACGGCCGTAGTGCTTCTTCAACCTCATGTCTTCTTGCTCCAGCCGCCCAAACCAGCGCCGGTCATGCCGCGTGCTCCTGCCTCCCGTGGCCGGTTGTGATACCGTGGAGACCTCACTGCCCCTTACTACTCCCACCACTGGCCAGGCCATCCCTCTACTCACCCACACCCCCTGTAATTCTGCAGCGACGACAGCCTCACCCCACAGCCGAACCAGTGAACCCTCGTACTCCTCTCCGCATGGGCATCCACTGCCGCGTCTTCCCTGGCTCCGCGTCGTCCCCTTCCTAGGCCTCGCTGTCGTCCACCACCCTGGTGCTCTCAGCGCGGTGTGGTCAACGTGGTCAAGGAACGACTTCCATCAGAAGGGCACTGTACGTGGAGAGGCTGACAAATGGGTCCACGACAGCCGCAAGGAATTGGCTCCTTATTACGCGCAAAATAATTATTCATCCACCTGACAGCAGGGACCCATCGGACGGGCCACTGTATTTCACGAAAAAACATTTCTTCCCAGACTATTGGGACCCACCAGCTACATCTTCGCATGCAAGGAAGTGCGTACATATTACGGGAAAAACGATTCGCCCCCCTGACTGCTGGGACCCACCAGCTAAGTCTTTGCATGCAAGGAAGTGTTTGACAGTCGGGACCGACCTGGTCGAAGCGTACGTAGCATTGTCATTCTGGTCGCGAACGTGTACGTACATACTGGTCAATGTAGACGGGCACGTGTCATAGTAGAGGCGCGCGCGCAGCATGTACACGTACATATGACGGCAAGGGTGCAAGAAAGTAAATACATCCACGTACGTACAAATGGGCGGGGTCTCAAACGCCTACTCGCGCATACGTATGGCCAGGGCTCGTGTACATGGCTGGGTCGGAATGGAGAAACTGCGTCATCGTCGTTTCATGGGGAGCCAACCAACTGGGTAGGAACGAAATGCGTTGTCGTGTTCATCGGGAGGGCTTGGACAGAACAGTCGATGGAAACAAGGCCTCGCGTAGAACGGAGGAAACGGCCTTCTGTTTGACAGGCCACGGTCGAAACGGTATCCTGTTCATCCGGAGGGGTCTGCGTACCGCAAAACAGAGGAAACGGACTTTTGTTGGACCTCCTACGGTCGAAACGGGTTCCTGTTGATCGGGAGGGGTGTGACGTACCGCAAAATGGAGTAAGCGGACCTGTGTTGGAGCGCTACGGTCGAAATGGGGGTCCTCTTCATCGGGAGGGTTGTACGAACAATAGCCCGTGGAGGGGTGGTTGAACAGGACCCCATGGAGAGGGCTGGTTGAACAGTAGCCGGTGGAGGAGCGCGCGGTGGAGGCTGGATGAACAGGAGTCCGTGGATGAACAGTTGCAGGTGGAGCCTGGAGGACGTTGACGGTGGAAGTGGTAATTTGCATGAGCAATGTTTAGTTTAAAAATGGTAGGTTGACAAGAGTCGTATAATAAAAACTTCCATGTAGATCACTGAATGTGAATCGTATGATCAACGATATTGAAGTTATACTATGGAAGCTTACTAGTTGATAATCATTAATTAGTAAAAATATTGGTGTTAAGGTTTGTGATCACTATCTCATTAAAGTGTCGGTCATGACATAGCATGGAAGTTTGAGTGCACCGTGTCACCGATTGATATCCTTTGTGTTGTCCGGACCAACGGCACGCTATATAGTTAACTCTTCCCAACCTCCTCCCTAGGAACATGTGACTAGTACTTTGGTTCGACGGCTAATAAAACTTTCACAATAAGTATTTGAGTTCTCTATGACTAATATGAGCTTGTGGACTATTAGCACTTCCACCCTTCCATATTTTGCTAGCCTTTTAGGTACCGTGCATTCTTATTTGGAAACATAGTAGAAAACAAAAAAAATTCCTACAATTACCCAAGAACAATATGAAGATGCCTAAACGGTTTGGATCATGATCGTTATCGACTTCAAGTAGTAGCGGAAGTAGACGAGTCAGCATAGATCATACTTGGATTCCCTCAACCTGTAGATGAACAATCCCGCGAACCTCCCACGAGCAGTCCCTCGAATGGAAGACCGAAAGCACAACCTCTCTACAAGTCCTTTATCGGTAATACCTGGTATTGCTCGATAAACTCTGAAACCCTTCCAATGACCCCGAAACGCTTCCGGTTCCTCTCGAAACTATTTCAAATATTAATGAACCGATTACACAAATAATTCCTCTATACTCTCATCCTACTAACACTTAGAAGATCATGATTACCTTAAGCTTGTGACCTTGTAGGTGTAGTAAAACCTAGACATGAATGAAACTCCTTCATTCAATGACTGGGAGTGCAACCATGGATGTCCATATCGATCCCTATGATTACACGAATGATACTCGAGTTAACCTTTCGTTATCATGTGATATTCCCTTTTCTACATGACACTTTACAAAACCCTAGATGTATCAGTATCCTCTTGAGTCATACACATGCTCACTATACTATTATCCTCATTACTGATTTTGTTCTTCTTTCTCATTGTTATGTTTCGACATCCATGTGACATAGTCACCTATGTCTGGCCAGATGATGATGGATGTCATCACACTGAGAGGGGCCTAAGAATATCTCTCCATTGTTGGAGGAGCAAATCTCATTCTCAAGCTATCTAGTCCCTTGTCAAACTTTCTGATGAACTGGTAAGTTGTCGTTATGATCACCATGTTACAGTTGACGTTTGAGCAACCCCAAATCTCATTGTATGGTAAGAAGTGACTAGGATACTCTGATACGTCTCTGACGTATCTACAATTTATGAAGTATTCATGCCATGTTTACAACAATTTTATATGATTTTCGTATGATTTGCATGGAACTAACCCGGAGTGACGCGATTTTCAACAAAACTACCGTGGTGTTGTTTTTTGTGCGGAAATAAAAATTCTCCAAATGCAACGAAACTTTTTGAAAACAAATTGGAACAAAAGAGGCACTAGAAGCTTCGTGGGAGGGCCAAAAGAGCCACGAGGTGGGCACAACCCACCAGGGTGTGCAATCCCCCTATGGCATGCCATGGTGTCTTGTGGGGCCCTCGTCACCCATCTTCGCGTGAAACCGACGCTGAAAAATCCTACAAATATAGAAACCCCCACAAAGAACCCTAGATCACAAGTTCCGCCATTGTAATCCTTTGTAGCCATGAAAAACCAATCTAGACCCTATTTCGACACCCTGCCGGAGGGGGAAATCATCAGAGGTGGCCATCTTCATCATCCCGGCGACCACCATGATGAGGAGGGAGTAGCCCACCCTCGGGGCTGAGGGTTTGTACCAATAGCTTTGTGTTTAATCTCTCTCTCTCTCTCGTGTTCACAATCTTGATGTATCGTGGGCTTTGTTAATATTGTTGAATCATATGGTGTTTTCCCCTCTCTATCTTGTTGTGATGAATTGAGTTTTCCCTTTGAGATTTCGTTTTATCGGATTGAATACTTTTATGGATTTGAGAGCACTTGATGTGTGTCTAGCTATGAAAATACCCGTGGTGACAATGGGGTATCATACGGATTCACTTGGTATATGTTTTGGCACTCAACTTGCAGATTCCCAAGGTGACATTGGGGTAACCTATGCATAGGGGTTGATGCACGTTCCCATATTTGTTTATCCGGTAGAAATATCGAGGCACTCTTTCAGGTTCTTTGTGTTGGATTGAGTATTATGAATCTGAAATTGTTTGATGCATATCATATAATCAACTGATGTATACTCGCGATGACATTGGAGTATCTAGGTGACATTATAGTTGGATGATGTGTATCCTATGGTGTTATTTTAGTACAAACTCTTGGATAGATCGATCGGTAAGAATAGTTTGGTGTTATTTTAGTACGAACTCTAGGATAGATTGATCGGAGAGAATAGCTTTGAGGTGGTTTCATACCCTACAAACAATTTATTCTTATGTTCTCCGCTAGATAAGAACTTTGGAGTGATTCTTTGTTGCATGTTGAGGGATGGTTATATGATCCAATTATATTAGCATTGTTGAGAGATTGCACTAGTGAAAGTGCGGACCCTAGGCCTCATTTTCAAGCATTGCAATACCGTTTATGCTCACTTTTGTTACTTGCTACCTTGCTGTTTTTATTGTTACTACTACAAAAATCAATATCTACTATCATTACTACACTTGTATCACCATCTCTTTGCCAAACTAGTGCACCTATATAAAATTTACCATTGTATTTGGTGTGTTGGGGACACAAGAGACTTTTTATTATTTGGTTGAAGAGTTGTTTGAGAGATACCATCTTCATCCTATGCCTCCCACGGATTGATAAACCTTATATCATCCACTTGAGGGAAATTTTCTACTGTCCTACAAAACTCTACGCTCGGAGGCCCAACACAAGTCTACAAGAACAAGTTATGTAGTATACATCATACTCTCATAGTCTAAGGAACAAAAACACATGTTAACACTCCATGTTATAACAATTGATTTTAGAGGATATTATCTCAGGGTATAACAAACAAGTTTGGGTCGATTCAATATGTTCATTTTTCTAACATCATATTCTCAATGTTGTTTTAGGACTATCATTACACTTAACGATATCCTAAGATTCGGAAAACATGATCACCAACAACACATGAGCCAGTCTTAGAGGCTAGACCAGGAACCTAATCTTTACCCTTTATCATTCCATACATGCATATGCGTTTTCCACTGAATCGCATATTCTAGGATCAAAGCAGTTATAACATAGAATATAAACTCTTAATTATGTAAATGGAAATATAATGATACACTATTATTGTCTCAAGGGCATATTTCCAACAATTTCCCATTCTCACCTCGAGAACTTGGTTCAAACTTCGCCGGTGCATCCAAATACCTGATATGATATGCTCTATCACACATAAGCCTTATTATATCCTTCAACAAAACACACAACATACTTACCTATCATGCCATTCAGAGATATACATATATTACCATGCAACTTCCATGGTTACAATTCACATGACTTGAGTGATCATTGTCATTTTTTCTTTGCATGATCATATAGAGATGACATGATATTTGTGGCAAAGCCACCTTCATCCTTATTGTACATGTTATGATAGATCATTGCACATCCTGGTACACTGCCAAAGGCATTCATATGTAGTCATGTCATTCAGTTTATCGAATTTTAATTAAAAAGAAGTTTGATTATCATCATTATTAGAGCATTGTCCAAGTGAGGAAAAAATGATGGAGACTAATGAATCCTCAAACAAGTGGGGATGAGGTTCATGATATTGTTCTAAAAAAGGAGACAAAATAAGAAAATAAAAAGACGAGAAAAAATAGAGAAGGGGCAATGCTACTATCCTTTACCACACTTGTGCTTCAATGTAGTAACATGTTCTTCATATAGAGAATCTCCATGATTTGTTACTTTCATATACTAGTGGGAATTTTACATTATGAGAACTTGACCTGCATATTTTGATGATGGGCTTCCTCAAATGCACGAGCTCTTCATGAGCAAGTAAGTTGGATGCACATACACTTGGTTTTACTAGCGAGCTTTCATACACATATAGCTCTAGTACATACGTTGCATGGCAATCCCAACTCCTCACATCGATGTCGACGAAAAGGCCTCTCCATTTCCTAATGATCCACCGAGTTGATGCGAGACATTCTAAATTTTTGTCTTCCCTTATAAACATCTACCATCATTCTCTTTGCCATCCAAACTGCTAAGTCCATGGCTCATGCTCAAATATTGAGTGGAGTTGAAAATGCTAAAGTGGGGAGAAATATGATACAGTTTCTTGGTTTAACACCGGGATGTTAATGATCTATACTTTATGCTAGGAAGCTCGAGTTATGTCAAGATTACATGATTAAATGTGTAGGAATGAAAATCTTTAACATGGATATTTTGGAGAGTAATAATTATTTTCTTGTATTCTTTTATATTATCAATTTAATATATTTTATGTCATCATTTCTGAACATTCATACCCAAAGAGATTACATGATTAAAACATGTTAGGTAGAATTCAACATCAAAAATTCTTTTTTTATCATTTACCTACTCGAGAACAAGCAGGAATTAAGCTTGGATGTTGATATGTCTCCAACGTATCTACAATTTTCTATTGTTTCATGATATTATATTCTCGGTCTTGTATGCTTTATACACCATTTTATATCATTTTTGGGAACTAACCTATTTAACTCAGTGCCCAGTGCCAGTTTCTGTTTTTTTCTTGTTTTTGGTTTTATGGAAAATCCCTACCAAATGATGTCCAAACACGATGAAACCTTTTGATTTTTTTGGACCAAAAGAGACCTTAGAAGCTTCAGGGGAAACCAGACGATGCACAAGGAAGTGACAAGGCAGGGGGGCGCCCTGCCCCCTTGTGGGCCCCTGATGAGTGATATTTTTACACTCATTTCGCCTTTGTTTAAATCGAGATATTTTAATTACAAAAAGATATTCGCTCTGATATTGTTAATAGTGACAAATGAATGCAAAGGATTCCACAAATCCTCTCTTTGATGTGTTTCCATAGAAATTGGGCTAAAAAGGGAAGAAGTCACGTGTGCAAATAGAATAGAAGAAGAATGGAGGAAGAAGGAATCACCAGGAGGCGTCTGTCCGAAGACAACACAAAAGATGGTGTTCCTTATGGGTGCGAGCACCCGTATGGCGTGGATTCTAAGGCAGATCATCCAACCAGAACTTTCGTTAAAGGGACCCCGTCGAAATGTGAATAGAGGGACGTCCATGGAGCACAGAAGAGAAAACCTCTTCATCATCGTCCTCATCTGCAAACCCTAGCCGCCGCCATCTCCATAGCCATCTCCACCACCACCATAGTTTAGTGATCATCCATCCCATTCATACTTGTAATCGTGCATCGCACAAGGCATCCATTGTAAAACATATTGTAATCAATCAATCTCAAGATGTGTTCTTCAATTTTTTCTTCTCGCGATCTGATCTCCATCTGTGAGTAGTTTGGTAAGGTATGGGTTGAGGCATAAGCCTTGCAACCCGAGGTATTTGTTGAGGGGATCAATGGAAGACTTTGATATAACATCTCATATGTGTTAAATAAAATTGTTCCGTGAAGATGTATCTTGTCTTGTCTATGATCTTCATCCCTGCAGGTACCCAGGATCATCGAGATTGAGCACCGGTGTGGATAGTAGCAAGGAGACCATGAATTGTTATACCGCACATCGGTGTGACCTTCCCAACGTATCTATATTTTAATGTTCCATGTTGTTATATTATCATTCTTGGATCTTTTACAATCATTTTATAGTCATTTTATATCATTTTTTGTACTAACCTATTGACATAGTGCCCAGTGCTAGTTGTTGTTTTCTGCATGTTATTTACATGGCAGCAAATCAATACCAAACGGAGCCCAAACACAGCGAAACTTTTTGGAAAAAAAAATTGGGCCAGGAGACACCAGTGGGCCAAGGAAGCACCTGGGGGTGCCTCAAGGGCAGCACCCACCAGGGCGCGCCAGGAGGCCCATGCATGCCCTGGTGGGTTGTGCCCACCTCGGGTGCCCCCTGAACTGCCTCTTTGCTCTATAAATACCCCAATATTCCAGAAACCCCAGGGAGTCGACGAAAATCAATTCCAGCCGCCGCAGAGTCCAGAACCACCTGGTCCAATCTAGACACCATCACGAAGGGGTTTACCACTTCCATTGGTGCCTCTCTGATGATGCGTGAGTAGTTCTTTATAGACCTACGGGTCCGTGGTTAGTAGCTAGATGACTTCCTCTCTCTCTCTCTCTCTTGATTATCAACACAATGGTCTCTTGGAGATCCAGATGATGTAAGCATTTTTGTGGTGTGTTTGTTGGGATCTGATGAACTTTGAGTTTATGATCAGATCTATGTTTTTATCCATGAAAGTTATTTGAGTCTTCTTTGATCTATTATATGCATGATTGCTTGTAGCCTCGTATTTCTTCTCCGATATTTGAGTTTTGTTTGGCCAGCTTCATCTATTTATCTTGCAATGGGAAGAGGTGCTTTGCGATGGGTTCGATCTTATGGTGCTTGATCCCAGTGACAGAAGGGGAAACGGCATGTATGTATCATTCCTATTAAGGATAACAAGATGGGTTCTATTTCTACATAAATAGATCTTGTCTACATCATGTCATCGTTCTTATTGCATTACTCTGTTTCTCCATGGACTTAATACACTATATGCATGCTGGATAGCGGTTGATGTGTGGAGTAATAGTAGTAGATGCAGGCAGGAGTCGGTCTACAAATCTTGGACTTGATTCCTATATAATGATCATTGCCTGGATATCGTCATAATTATTTGAAGTTTTATCAATTGCCCAACAGTAATTGTTTTGCCATCGTTTGCTATTTTTCTCAAGAGAAGCCACTAGTGAAACCTATGCCCCCCCTGGATCTCTTTTCATCATATTTTGCTTTGCAATCTATTCCTTTGCATTTATTTTCTCTTTGTGTTCAAATTATTATCTTTCTTGTGAGCATCAATAAAATCTTATGCCTAGCTAGGGGCGTAAAACGATAGCGCTTGTTGGGAGGCAACCCAATGAATAAAATGTATTTTTGCTTTTTGCTTTATGTTGTTGTGTGTTAGCACAATTATTCTACTGTTATTATTGTGTTTTTTGTGTTTTAATAAGTGTTTGTGCCAAGAAAGGCCTTTGGAAAGATTTGAGTGAAAGTTGATTTGATCTTGCTGAGAAACAGAAACTTTTACACTCACGAGATTATTTGTAATTTTTAACAGAAGAGTGATTTTGAGTTAATTCTTTTTGCAGAAGATTAATGGACAAATTTCTCACTTCCACCAATTTATTTCATAATTTTTGGAGTTAAATAAGTATTCGAAATATTCAGATTGCTACAGACTGTTCTGTTTTTGACAGATTCTGTTTTCTTTGCGTTGTGTGCTCGTTTTGATAATTCTATGGTTTTCTTTGATGAGTTTTTGCCATAGAGAAGTTGGAACACAGTAGATATAATTCAAAAACAAAATAATAATAGGTTTTCAATAGTACTTATAGTAGTGGTTTGCTTTCTTGTACTAACGGATCTCACGAAGGTTTTGTTGGAGTTTTGTGTGATTGAAGTTTTCATGTTTTGGGTGATCTTACGATGGATGAAGGAATAAGGATTAACAAAAGGCTTAGCTTGGGGATGCCCGAGGCACCCCAAGACAATATTCAAAGAAGTAGCAAGCAACTAAGCTTGGGGATGCCCCCGAGTGGCATCCCCGCTTTCTTCTAACAACCATCGGTATTTTACTTGAATCTATATTTTTATTCGTCACATATTATGAGTATTGCTTGGAGCGTCTTGTATGATATGAGTCTTTGCTTGTTTTGCTTTGTGTTTTAAGTGTTGAATCCTTGCTGAACACACCCTTTTAAGAGAGAAAAAAATTATACTATGCTTGCTCCTATGCTTCACTTAAATTTTTAGAGCCATGGATTTGCTCTAGTGCTTCACTTATATCTTTTTGACCACGGTGTGCTTTGTTATTTTTGAAGAAATGCTCTAATGCTTCACTTAGATTTATTTGGGAGTTAGTAAACATTTTAAGAAATTCTCTCTTACTTCACTTAGACTATTTTGAGCAAAAGAAAAATTATGCTCATGTTCTTCACTTATATTTGCCTGAGCTTATCAAAAGCAACATATAAAAATAGTCCCAAAGTGATAGATATCCAAGGAGGATATAATAAAAACTTTCATGAAGATCATTGGACAAAATAAACTTGATTCTTAGTAATGGTTTTGAGATATGACGATATGATATGTGAGTCATGTTGATGAGTAATTGTGCTTTAGTAAGAATATTGATGTTAAGGTTTGTGATTACCTATGCAAGCACGAAAGTCAATAGTTATGCAATGAAATTTATATCCTACTTATGGTGCATTATTCGGTGTTACTTATGCTTAATGCTTGGGTACGGGATTTTTTGCTTTTTGGTTGGTCGCTTCTCAATCTTTTGCCAACCTTCATTTTGCACTAAGTATGATCACTACTTGTGGATCCAAAACCCTTTAAACCAGTTTTGCCTTATGAGTCCACTATACCTACCTATATGCAGTATTTCCATGCTGTTCTAAGCAAATTTGCATGTGCCATCTCTAATTTTCAAAATAAATTTCTCTTTTATGTGCTCTACCGCTCGCGAGGCGGTGAAGGGTGACCAATATTTTCCATGCTAAATGTGTTATTCTCACGATGTGTGTTTATTCACTTGTCATTGCACGAGAGTACGCCAAAGGTATTAGGGATGCCCACTACCGAAATGAATAATGAATTTACTTTATGTTGTCAAATAATAAATTCCTTGGAAAGTGTTGGAATTGAGGGCACCTGTGGACACGGTTAGCCATGGAAAGTGAAAGTAATGGTGGAAAAAGGAATAAACTTTATTTTCTGTTTGGGAACCGCCTCTGTGTATCTAGCATGGAAAGTGTTGAGATCTCTAAGCCGTTTTCATTGGTGGGAAAAGTATGCCTCTCAAAAATATTTTTATCTCTCAGTTTAAGCTTTGAGCTCTGTCACCTCTACAAATCCCTACTTCCCTCCGCGAAGGGCCTTTCTTTTACTTATGCAATTTTTATTTTGAATTTGAGTCTCCATCTTCTCTTATAAAGCACCAACTAAGGGTTACTACGATCATATTTGGGCATTGGGTGTAGCTAATATTCGAGTTTGTTTCATGAATGGATCAATGATTGAGCATAATGGGCTAGGGATAACTTGCTTTAGTGTTGATATTTTGAAAGACATGGTTGCTTGTTAGTATGCTTGAGTATTAAAGTCTTCATGTCAAAACTAGACTATTGCTTTGAATCATATAAAAGTCCAAATGTACATGCTATAAAGAAAAGAAATGTGATGAACATTTTAGGCAGCATTCCACATCAAAAATTTTGTTTTTATCATTTACCTACTCGAGGACGAGCAGGAATTATACTTGGGGATGCTGATACGTCTCCAACGTATCTATAATTTTTGATTGTTCCATGTTGTTATATTATCATTCTTGGATATTTTACAATCATGTTATAGTCATTTTGTATCATTTTTTGGGTACTAACCTATTGACATAGTGCCCAGTGCCAGTTGTTGTTTTCTACATGTTTTTTTACGTCGCAGGAAATCAATACCAAATGGAGTCCAAACGAAGCAAAACTTTTTGAGGATCTTTTGGGCCAGAAGAGATCTAGTGGGCCAAGGAAGCACCTGGGGGTGCCTCGAGGGGGGAAGCTCCCACCAGGGTGCGCCAGGAGGCCCAGGCGCACCCTGGTGGGTTTTGCCCACCTCGGGTGCCCCCTGAACCGCCTCTTCGCTCTATAAATACCCCAATATTCCAGAAACCCCCAGGGAGTCGACGAAAATCAATTCCAGCCGCCGCAGATTCTAGAACCACTAGATCCAATCTAGACACCATCACGGAGGGGTTCACCACTTCCATTGGTGCCTATACGCTGATGCGTGAGTAGTTCTTTGTAGACCTACGGGTCCGTAGTTAGTAGCTAGATGGATTCCTCTCTCTCTCTCTCTCTCTCTCTTGATTATCAATACAATGGTCTCTTGGAGATCCATATGATGTAAGCCTTTTTGCGATGTGTTTGTTGGGATCCGATTAACTTTGAGTTTATGATAAATTCTATGTTTTTATCTGTGAAAGTTATTTGAGTCTTCTTTGATCTCTTATATGCATGATTGCTTATAGTCTCGTATTTCTTCTCCGATATTTGGGTTTTGTTTGGCCAACTCGATCCATTTATCTTACAATGGGAAGAGGTGCTTTGTGATGGGTTCAATCTTACGGTGCTTGATCCCAATGACAGAAGGGGAAACGACACATATGTATCATTGCTATTAAGAATAACAAGATGGGGTCTATTTCTACATGAATAGATCTTTTCTACATCATGTCATTGTTCTTATTGCATTACTCCATTTCTCCATGAACTTAATACACTAGCTGCATGCTGGATAGCGGTCGATGTGTGGAGTAATAGTAGTAGATGCAGGCAGGAGTCGGTCTACTAATCTTGGACGTGATGCCTATATAATGATCATTTCCTAGATATCGTCATGATTATTTGAAGTTCTATCAATTGCCCAATAGTATATGTTTTCCCACCGTTTGCTATTTTTCTCGAGAGAAGCCACTAGTGAAACATATGGCCCCCTGGGTCTCTTTTCATCATATTTAACTTTGCGATCTATTTCCTTTGAATTTATTTTCATATCTATTAAACCAAAAATACAAAAATACCTTGTTGTAATTTATTTGTTCTGCGATCTATTTATCCTATCAACCACTTTTACCTCAGGTTATTTGCCTATCTTGAGGCACCGTACCCGAAAGGGATTGACAACCCTTTTAACACGTCTGGTTGCGAGTATTTGTTATTTGTGTGCAGGTACTGTTTACGTGGTGTGAGGAGGTTCTCCTACTGGTTCGATGACCTTGGTCTCATCACTGAGGGAAATACCTACAATCGCTATACTGCATCATCCCTTCCTCTTTGGGGAAATACCGACGTAGTTCTAGCAGACATCATGGTGACAGTAAGGTTTAGTAGAGTAACATGGATCATATCCTTGGGGAGAAATGAGGTGTGTTCATTAAATGCCCAAAGCTCTTGTCTGATTTCATTATCTTAATTATCGAGATAACCCCACGCGACGGGTAGGGCCTGCGATAGGACAACTGATTCTTTAGGAAGGACTCATGACGGTTAAGATGTTATTTGGATACATCCCCCATTTTGATCTGTAACAAGCACATCTCGATGGGTGACTTCCAGCGCAAAAACTAATATCTTATTTGATCTCACCACAAATACAAGGTTTTAAGCATAAGACCTCATACCCGCACCTCTTTTTATTATAAGTGTTTGAATCACTATTGCTTGTTGATCCAGTCAAAAGCTAGATTTGACACTTTGACGATAGCTTGCTAGAGACCATCGCTTCAAGGGAATCTTCCTCTCATGGGTTCGATAACCCAGGGTCACCTCTAGGGAAATAGGTGCGGGATACTCTTACCTATTCCAATACTGGATCAATAAAAAGAGATATCAACCCCCTGCTACTCCGATTGCCATAATTCCTAGCCTATAAATTCCCAAATATTCCAAAAACCCAGCGCGAGACCCGAAACAATTCTTTCACCACCACAAGCATCTATTCTTCCGCGGTCCCATCTGGAGGCGTCCATTGGTACTCTGCCAGAGGCGGAATCCACCACGGGGGCCATCTTCATCAAGCTTGCTGCCTCCATAATGATGTGCGAGTAGTTCCCACAGGACCTACGGGTCCATAGCAGTAGCTAGATGGCTCTATCCCTCTTTTTGATCTTCAATACAATGTTCTCTTTGAAGTTCGATTGGATGTAATCCTTTTGCAGTCCATTTGTTGGGATCCGATGAATTGTGGGTTTATGAACAGATTATTCATTCAAACTAATTGAGTATTTTCTAAACTTAATTATGTGTGATTTCTATAGCTATGCAATTCTCTCTGATCTATCCGTTTAGTTTGGCCAACTAGATTGATCTATCTTTAGTGGGAGTTGTGCATAGTAGTTGGTTTAGTCTTGCGGTGTCCTCACCTCGTGACAGAAGGGGTAGCGAGGCACGTATTTGTATTGCTGCTACTAATAGGGTAAAACGACGGGGTTCGATCATATTGATTGGTCTTACTTTGTCTACATTATGTCATCATGCTCCAAGCATTACTCTGTTTGTTCCGAACTTAATACCTTAAGATGCATGTTGGATAGCTGTCGAGGGGTACGGTGGAGTAATAGTAGTAAATGTAGAATCATTTCGGTCTACTTGTCACAGACGTAATGCCTATATATTGATACCGCCATGAATAACATCATAACTATATGCTTTTATGCCAATTGCCCAACAGTAATTTGTCTACCCACCATTACTATGCTCATGAGAAAGATGCCTCTAGTGAAAGCTATGGCCCTCAGATCCATCCACATCATATTACTAAAACCGTAAATACCTTGCTGTAATTATTTATCTTTTATTTTATTTTGCAATTTATCTCTACGTTTATCAGAATTAATCCTTGCAATTAACGAGTACGAGGGGATTAACAACCCTCTTGCCCGCGTTGGGTGCAAGTATTTGTTTTGTGTGTGTGTGTGCATGTACTGTTTATCTTTTTTGCGTGAATCACCTAATGGTTCAATATACTTTGGTTCTCAACTGAGGGAAATACTTTCTGCTACTATACTGCATCGCGGACCCACCTGCAAAAGTAGCAGTCCCTAATGGTTCCTCTTCAGGGAAAGACCAACATCTATAAAAAGTAGCAGCCCCACCCGCAAACCCTCTCCCATGCATGCGCCCTCTCCCACACGAAGTGGATGACGCACATTCAAGCTGCTTGAGAGTGCAAGTGCCACATTCATACCAGTCCAGAGCGGACACGACCTTCCACTAATGCCGGCATTGAATAGGTGCAAAGACCGGTTGTCAAGACGCTTCCCAGTCTTCGTGCTTGTTCAATAACAGAGTGATGTGTGTGGACGGGAAAGGACAGATATCTATGGCATTCAAACGGTCACCCTATCCATTCTCTTGTGGCATTAAACATGCACGATGGCCGAGAAACCCACTCTGCCGCTTGACTTGGCCGACAACTACTATACAAATGAGGCACGCCTGCTACAGAACCGCACCACACCACCATCCCACTTCACATCCTCCTCCGTGCAGCACCTCCAAAATGACCGCGAGTTCTAGTGCATTGTGGGACAACCTCTCGATGGAGTAGAAGCATGAGCTGGCCGCCCCTGTAGCAGACTGACAGGGCCACTTCAAGGCGGATTGAGGTCAGCCTTCTGGCCAGCTTCCCGGAGGTTTCCAACAATGACCGGACGATGGAGGCGGCCTTTGATGATGAGTCAGCAGCCCTGTCCATGTTGTTCCATGTCATCTTGATTGTTGAATAGGCACCAAGACACTTCAACGCCACCATGGCAGAGGAGCAGCCGGTATTGCAGCCTGCATTGGTGTTCCGACAGGTGTGGGAGGGGCAACGGTACAACCTCTCCCTCCTCAAGCAGCACTGGATGGTGGTGGGAGCAAATGTAGAGTGAGATCGCGAGCGAAGAGGTCATGGTGGCCATGGCTGTGTAGAACCCCAACTACATCACCGAGCAGCTAGCATTGTACGAGGCTGTGCTTGCTGCAACACGCTCACAGCACAGCCGGATGGGGAGGCAGAAATGACGGCACTGGCGATCTCGGGCAAGAACATCGGTAGCTGCGCGTCGTTCATGCCACCAAGTTTGCTTTGTTGGCATCGGTTCAGTGACGAGGCCTTCCCGTCCATGTCCATCGTCGACCTCGCGTCCACCGACGACGGACAAGTCATGGACTCCGACGAGCAGGAGTAGTGCATGGTAGATGGTGGGTTCTCGAGTCCCAAGTGGGTCGATCTGTGTCCCATGTCCTAGTCTTCCTCGCCGACGACCACAAGTGCACTTCACGGGTCTCATCCCAGCCGGATATGAACACAACCAACACCGAAGGGGATCATCAAGGACTTGGAGGCCGAGCACTGCCATAGATTTAGACTAGGTTTAAGTTGCTTTGGCTTAATGAAATATGTCAAAAAATTAATGACAGTGCTCTGTTTTGGATGAAAATCATCCATTTTGTATGTAATTCATCTAGTATGTTGAAATCTGGTTTGAATGTATGTGGGCACGGTTGATGACAAGCTCCTGCTTCACTATTTGTAGACTGATCCGGAACAATCCACAGATAGATGTGTGTCCGATTTGAGGGTCAGTGATAATCCCCAAGTGCAAGTAATTATTGTAACACTTTCCAATGATGGAGGTGGTAACTATGGAGTGTCCAACCCACAAGAAGCTAAGGACATGCTTGGTAGCCAGCATTAGCCTCATCCAGGCCCGCCCGGGATGTTTTCTGCTTGTTTGGTTGCTTGGGTCGCATGAGAAAGTTGGCCCACAAGGAAGTTAAAGCACCTCTGGGCCTGCATCCAGAGGAATGGCCAAAACAACCGTTTTTTCAGAGCCAGGCCCAAGCAGTGCAACCCGAGGCATGTGCATGTGGGCGGCTACACGCGTGGAGTCGGCCTCGAGGCGTCGTGTTGTTTCATGAAGCCACAAAATAAATTACCGTCAGCTTCCTTCCCTCACCGCTCTCTCTCCTCTCTGCCCCACTCACACTAGCAGTGGCGAGCACCGAAGCCACTGATTACAAGGCGATCCTAGGCGGTGGCAAGCACCAAATTGACTGGCGCATCGGCATATCGGTAAGCCCTTACCCTATCTCTCGATTTACTTCTTTTGAGTCACAGTAGATTTGATTTGCATACCTGATTGGGGAGTTAGGGAGGGGATTGGACACATCGGGAGTTGTGCATTCGTTTAGGGGAAACACGGTCGATGAACCCTAGAATCCATCATTTTTGCACCAATGGATCCTAGGGTTCATACAATCCTTGTTTTTATTGCAAGGGGGTGGGGATTGAGATAAAACTAGTTTAGTAGCACCTATCCTAGTCGCGACAACCTTGGAGGTGCTTTGAGTGGCGGGGGGCGTACCCTTCTTCTTGTCTTCCACCACCGCATCCACAATCTCATCCTCATCGTCTTCATCAAGAACGACGGGTCTTGTGCAGTCGCCTGCCACCGGCGCCCTGACCACCATCTGCACTGCATCATGGTCGTCCTCTAGCACCATCGACATCCTAGTCCAGAATGCTCTGTCATGCTGGTCTTGAGGAGCCATGTACATCGTGTACTTGGCCCATCTTGCCCTATGTCCAGCATCGCTAGAGTCTGCCTGATTCACAGCCTAGCGAATGATGTCCATTGACATCGCGCCCTTCACTGGGTCAAGAATTAGTGTCTTCGTCTCCTCCATCGTACCCTTCTTTACCACAGTGTCTGCCTCCTTGTGCATGTCTTTGATGCTACTAAAGTTCGAGCACACTTCCATGGTGTTCTCGAACTTCATACGGTCACCAAGCGAGCACCCCAGGAAGAAGGCCCTCTATCCAATGCCACAGGGGAAGGGGTTGGGGATGGGGTTCATGGAGATGGAGAGGTGGTGTAACAAAGAGGTGGAAGAGGAGAGACAAAGGGGGTTTGAGTGCAATGGTGGGTAAGTAGGGTGGGTAAATATTGGAGGCCTACCCTGATAGGAATGAATGCTAATCTTAGAACTTCATGGTGTTCATAATGCAGGTCGACACGAAAGTTGTGCCGCCATTGTACAAGGGCAAGGAGGTCATGCCACCAGTGGACAAGGGAAAGGAGGTTGTGCCGCCGTTGGAGGACGACATGGTGGTGTTAGAGCCCCCCAGCGCCAAGCGGATGAACTACAAGCACTACCAGGAGAGGCAGGGCGAACCCACTTTTGCAAGGTGATTCTTGCCCCCAAGTTGGAGTGTCTGCCTTTGCAACTAGACTTCACGAAGCACACTTCCCCGCCGTCCCTGCAGAGTTTAGGCTGAAGACAAACACTAGTTGTGCATGGTGGGTCACGGTCCGAGTGATCTACAACAGGGTCACCCCTGATCAGGGTTGAGCCCCCTTCGCCGCCGTGCATGGTGGATCGGGTACATGGTGACCTTCAAGTTACTGACTCCCAACACCCTGAAGGTGTTCATCTTCAATGACGACGGAGTGGAGGTGGTCACCAAGTGCAAGAAGCACGACAATGCCTTCACCGTGACCATCTAGGAGCTCCAATTGCCTGTTGCCTATTGCATGCTTTGGTTTTAGACTATTATGTGATGCGGTTTGGTTTAAAACTTACCCAACTATGTTAAATGTGTTCTTTTGTGTGGTTAAGACTATTATGTGTGCCTTTGTTTTTTGTGCTTGCTCTAGTTTGTTGTTGCTATCTATGTGTGCCTTTGGTAACCTCAAACCATCGACGAGGAGGTTACCAGAAAATTGTATCGCATGCAACCAAACAACCAGACTAGTATTTCCCTAGAAACAAGCCTACAACCAAACAACATGAATTCCCTTTCGACACATGAAGGCTAGAGGCAATGTAGGCAACCAATCAACATGAAGATGATTGTTTTTTGCCTGCATCTACTCAACCAGGCCCAACTAGGACAAGTATGCAAAGGCTCCAACCAAACGCGTCCTAAAGGTAGGATTGATATTCTCTCGGGTCCTATTGCCACTGATACAACCCTACGCACATTGAAGGTTTGGTTTATCTAGAAACAAGAAATAAATATATGCTATGGGTATAAAAGGATAGCTTTGCAAGATAATAAGAAACTTATAAATAAATGTTAGGTGTTGTTTAAATAGAAGTACAACATAATACAAACAGCAAGTGTGAAAAAGTGGTGGTCGGATGTACGGAATTGTCCCTAGGCAATTAACTAAGTTACTACATGGATTATCATCATTGCAGCTTTATATATGGGAGAGGACTCTGCTAACATACTATCTGCACTCGGATTCATACGTTCTTATGATTGGTATAACTAGCAAGCATATGCAAATACTAACACGTTCATTAAGATAAACCCAACCAAAACATTATGATATATTGATGCCCCTTCAATCCCATTTGCATCAATTTCTATGGTGTAATGAGGTATTAGTCACTCCTGTTACCGTATGCATAGTCCTATCAATATATTACTAAGGTCTGATCCACACGTGTGCTCATATAATGGGCACCAAAGGACAGTAACATAACCACATGCAACTCAAACCAATCGTACCAATTCACAAATTAATCTAATTAGAGATAATAGCAATCACACAAATCATTGGATAATAATTCGTAGCATCAAAAACCATGTTCAAGTAGGGGATTACGGCGGGTTGCGGGAGAGTGGACTACTGAATAGAGAGGGAGAAAGGTAATAGAGACTATGATGAAGACTGTGAAGTTGTTGGAGACGATCGTTGTGATGATGATTCCTCTGGTGGCACTCAAGAGCCATCGGAAGAGAGGGGAAGAGAGCCCCCCCTCCTTATTCTTCCTTGGCCTCTCCCCGAGATTGGAAGATGTTTCCCCCACTGGTCCTTGTCCTACATGGCTCCTGAAGGGGCGAGAGCCCCTCCAAGATTGGATCTCCTCGCTCTTTGTTTCTCTATTTTTTGCTATTGGTTCTTAAGTCTCAGCACCATTTCTTAAATATCTAGAGATCAGTAGCTCTGATCGGGCTGAAAGTTTAATATGATTTTTCCCATAAAATAGCTTTTTGCGGCCAAAGTACATCCCCAACCGCCTTAGGGATCTACCATGCTGGTAGGTGGCGCGGGTGGGGCTCTGGCCTCACCAGGAGGCCGTATGGCGCCCTTTGGGTACCACCTTACAACAATTCCTTCTCCCAAAAATCTGATATATTCCATAGAAATGCACAAAAAGTTCAATTTGTTTTAGCTCCGTGATATTTGTACCTATATTTCCTAAAACACTAGAGAATTGGAAAATGAACTTGGGCACTGGATTAATAGGTTAGTCCAAAGAAATATTGTACCAAAAACATAAATAAATGATGTAAATATAGCATGAATAGTTCAAAAATTATAAACACATTGGACATGTATCAGCATCCCCAAGCTTAATCCCCACTCCTCCTCGAGTAGGTAGATGATAAAAAGATTTTTTTTGAAGTGTGAATGCTAGAATAGAACAAACCTTTGATCACATAGGCAATGGTAATTCTAATAACAAGTAATATGTATTAAATTCAACATATCATAAAGTGATAATGAAGTATATCGCAAATCTTTGAAGATCATATTGCCAACAGAAAGCAACCAATGAAGTAAAGATGATAACTAGGTACCCCAATTTAAAAATAACCATCATGCTTATGCAATGCTCAACAAATTACTATTAAAAGAATGCACACAAAGCAAAGAGTAACTCATGTGCTTAATAGGTGATGCCTGATGTCTACTACACAACCTTCTTCTTGTAGACGTTGTTGGGCCTGCAAGTGCACAGGTTTGTAGGACAGTAACAAATTTGCCTCAAGTGGATGACCTAAGGTTTATCAATCCGTAGGAGGCGTAGGATGAAGATGGTCTCTCTCAAGCAACCCTGCAACCAAATAACAAAGAGTCTCTTGTGTCCCCAACACACCCAATACAATGGTAAATTGTATAGGTGCACTAGTTCGGCGAAGAGATGGCGACACAAGTGCACAAAAGATAGTAGATAAAGGTATTTGTAATCTGAAATAATAAAAACAGCAAGGTAACAAGTGGTAAAAGTGAGCGTAAATGGTATTGCAATGATAGGAAACAAGGCCTAGGGTTCATACTTTCACTAGTGCAAGTTCTCTCAACAATAATAACATAGATAGATCATATAACAAACCCTCAACATGCAACAAAGAGTCACTCCAAAGCCACTAATAGCGGAGAACAAACATAGAGATTATGGTAGGGTACGAAACCACCTCAAAGTTATTCTTTTAGATCGATCTATAAAAGAGTTCGTACTAGAATAACACCTTAAGACACAAATCAACCAAAACCCTAATGTCACCTAGATACTCCATTGTCACCTCAAGTATCCGTGGGCATGATTATATGATATGAATCACACAATCTCAGATTCATCCAACCAACATAAAAGTACTTCAAAGAGTGCCCCAAAGCTACTACCAGAGAGTCAAGAAGTTGTGCCAACCCCTGTGCATAGGTTCATGGGCGGAACCCGCAAGTTGGTCACCAAAACATACATCAAGTGGCACATGATATCCCATTGTCACCATAGATAAACACGGCAAGACATACATCAAGTGTTCTCATAAAAGACTCAATCCGATAAGATAACTTCAAAGGGGAAACTCAATTCATCACAAGAGAGTAGAGGGGGAGAAACATCATAAGATCCAACTACAATGGCAAAGCTCGGGATACATCAAGATCATGCAATAGAGGGAACACGAGAGAGAACACGAGAGAGAGAGAGATCAAACACATAGCTACTGGTACATACCCTCAGCCCGAGGGTGAACTACTCCCTCCTCGTCATGGATAGCGCCGGGATGATGAAGATGGCCTCCGGTGATGGGATCCCCCTCCAGCAGGGTCCCGGAACAGGGTCTCGATTGGTTTTTGGTGGCTACAGAGGCTTGTGGCAGCGGAACTCCTGATCTATCTTCTGTTCTGGAAGTTTTAGGGTACGTAGGTATATATGGGTGCAAGGGGTACGTCGGTGGACCTCCGGGGTGCTCACGAGGCAGGGGGGCGCGCCCCCACCCTCGTGGGCAGCCCGGGACTCCCCTGACGTGCACTCCAAGTCCATCAGGTTGCTTTCCTTCCAAAAATAACTTCTCCAGTTGATTTCGTTCTGTTTTGACTCCGTCTGATATTCCTTTTCCTCGAAACACTGAAATAGGCATAAAACAACAAATCTGGGCTGGGCCTCCGGTTAATAGGTTAGTCCCAAAAATAATATAAAAGTGGATAATAAATCCCAATATTGCCTAAAACAGTAGATACAGTAGCATGGAGCAATCAAAAATTATAGATACGTTGGAGACGTATCAAGCATCCCCAAGCTTAATTCCTGCTTGTCCTCGAGTAGGTAAATGATAAAAAAGAATTTTTTATGCGGTGTGATACTTTGGCATAATTTCAATGTAAATCTTCTTAATTGTGGCATGAATATTCAGATCCGAAAGATTCAAGACAAAAGTTCATATTGACATAAAAGTAATAATACTTCAAGCATACTAATCAAAGCAATCATGTCTCCTCAAAATAGCATGGTTAAAGAAAGTTATCCCTACAAAATCATATAGTCTGGCTATGCTCTATCTTCATCACACAAAGTATTTAATCATGCACAACCCCTATGACGAGCCAAGCAATTGTTTCATAATTCAATAATCTCAAACTTTTTCAACTTTCACGCAATACATGAGGCATGGACATAGCACTATAGGTGGAATAGAATGGTGGTTGTGGAGAAGACAAAAAGGGAGAAGATAGTCTCACATCAACTAGGCGTATAAACGGGCTATGGAGATGCCCATTAATAGATATCAATGTGAGTGAGTAGGGATTGCCATGCAATGGATGCACTAGAGCTATAAATATATGAAAACTCAACAAAAGAAACTAAGTGGGTGTGCATCCAACTTACTTTCTCACGAAGACCTAGGGCACTTTTGAGGAAGCCCGTCATTGGAATATACAAGCCAAGTTCTATAATGAAAAATTCCCACTAGTATATAAAAGTGACAACATATGAGACTCTCTATCATGAAGATCATCGTGCTACCTTGAAGCACAAGTGTGGTAAAAGGATAGTAGCATTGTTCCTTCTCTCTTTTTCTCTCATTTTTTTTATTTTTATATTTTTTTTGTTTGGGCCTTTTCTCTTCTTTTTTATGGCCTCTTTTTTTTCGTACGGAGTCTCATCCCGACTTATGGGGGAATCATAGTCTCCATCATCCTTTCCTCACTGGGACAATGCTCTAATAATGATGATCATCACACTTTTATTTTTCTTACAACTCAACAATTACAACTCGATTCTTAGAACAAAGTATGACTCTATATGAATGCCTCCGGCGGTGTACTGGGATATGCAATGAATAAAAAGTGACATGTATGAAAGAATTATGAACGGTGGCTTTGCCACAAATACGATGTCAACTACATGATCATGCTAGCAATATGACAATAATGCAGCGTGTCATAATAAACGGAACGGTGGAAAGTTGCATGGCAATATATCTCGGAATGGATATGGAAATGCCATAATAGGTAGGTATGGTGGCTGTTTTGAGGAAGGTATATGGTGGGTGTATGATACCGGCGAAAAGTGCGCGGTATTAGAGAGGCTAGCAACGATGGAAGGGTGAGAGTGCGTATAATCCATGGACTCAACATTAATCAAAAGAACTCATGCACTTGTTGCAAAAATTTAGAAGTCATCAAAAACCAAAGCACTAAACGCATACTCCTAGGGGGATAGATTGGTAGGAAAAGACCATCGCTCGTCCCCGACTGCCACTCATAAGGAAGACAATCAATAAATAAAATTGTGCTCCGACTTCATCACAAAGCAGTTCACCATGCATGCTACGGGAATCACAAACTTCAACACAAGCATTCTTTAAATTCATAATCACCCCAACTAGCATTGCTTTGATATTATCACCTCCATATCTCAAAACAATTATCTAGCATCAAACTTATCTTAGTATTTAACACACTCATAAAAAAGTTTCACATATCTTGAATACCGAGTATATTAATATTAAGCAAATTACCATGCTATTAATGACTCTCAAAATAATCTAAGTGAAGCATGCGAGTTCAGTAGTTTCTTTAGAACAAATCCACCACCGTGCTCTAAAAGATATAAGTGAAGCACTAGAGCAAAAATTATCAAGCTCAAAAGATATAAGTGAAGCACATAGACTATTCTAGCAAATTCCAATTTGTGTATGGCTCTCTCTCATTAAAGAATTTCAGATCTTGATACTTATTCAAACAGCAAGCAAAGCTAAAGAAAACTACAATGCAAGGATAGCACAACTCATGTGAAGAAGCAAAAACTTAGGCTCAACTGATACTAACCGATAGTTGTTGAAGAAGAAAGGTGGGATGCCTACCGGGGCATCCCCAAGCTTAGATACTTGAGACTTCTTGAAATATTATCTTGGGGTTCCTTGGGCATCCCCAAGCTTGAACTTTTGTGTCTCCTTAATTCCTCTCATATCACGGTTTCTCTTTTTATCAAAAGCTTCATTCACAACAAACTCAACAAGAACTCGTGAGATAGGTTAGTATAAACCAATGCAAAACCTTAACATTTTCTACTATAACAAATCACTTAAATTATTATTCAACATTGCATACTAAATGCCTCTGTATATTTAATACTCCAATCCTTAAATAGAATCATTAAACAAGCAAACAAATGCAAACAATGCAACCATAACAGCAATCTTTCAAAACAGTACAGTCTGTAAAGAATGCAAGAGTATCAATACTTCCCTGACTCAAAAAATTATGAACTAAAATTACCACTGTAATAAATTTATCAGATCTCAATATGCAAAAAGATTCAACGTTATACCATGCTCTGACTTTTCTAGGGAATTTTTGCAACAGCGGTAAACTTTCTGTTTTCAAACAGCAACATGCAAACTAGCAAAATAAGCATGCAAAGGCTATCCTTGACTTTTTTATTGAAACTAAATATGCAAAACACTATTATAACTAACAGAAAGTAAAAACTAACAAAAGAAATTGACTCTCCAAGCAAAACACATATCATGTGGCGAATAAAAATATAGCTCCAAGTAAAGTTACCGATGAACGAAGATGAAAAAGGGGATGCCTTCCGGGGCATCCCCAAGCTTAGGCTCTTGGTTGTCCTTGAATATTACCTTGGGGTGCCTTGGGCATCCCCAAGCTTAGGCTCTTGCCACTCCTTATTCCATAGTCCATCGAATCCTTACCCAAAACTTGAAAACTTCAACCACACAAAACTCAACACAAAACTCGTAAGCTCCGTTAGTGTAAGAAAATAAAACCACCACTTAGGTACTGTAATGAACTCATTTCTAAATTCATATTGGTGTAATATATACTGTATTCTAACTTCTCTATGGTTCATACCACTTAATACTAGCCATAGATGCATCAAAATAAGCAAACAACACATAGAAAACAGAATCTGTCAAAAACAGAACAGTCTGTAGTAATCTGTATAAAATGTATACTTCTGGAACCCCAAAATTATGAAATAAATTACTGGACCTGATAAATTTGTCTATTAATCAGCTTCAAAAAGAATCAACCTAAAATCACTCTCCAGTAAAAAATGGCAGCTAATATCGTGAGCGCTAAAGTTTCTGTTTTTCACAGCAAGATCATATAAACTTCTCCCAAGTCTTCCCAAAGGTTCTACTTGGCACTTTATTGAAACAAAAGCTATAAAACATGATTAATACAGTAGCATAATCATGTGTACACACAAAACATTAAGGATAAATATTGGGTTGTCTCCCAACAAGCACTTTTCTTTAATGCCTTTCTAGCTAGGCATGATGATGGCGATGATGCTCACATAAAAGGTAAGAATTGAAACATAACGGGAGCATCATGAAGCATATGACTAGCACATTTAAGTCTAACCCACTTCCTATGCATAGGGATTTTGTGAGCAAACAACTTAGGGGAACAATAATTAACAAGCATAGGAAGGTAAAACAAGCATAGCTTCAAAACTTTAAGCACATAGAGAGGAAACTTGACATTATTGCAATTCCTACAAGCATATGTTCCTCTCTCATAATCATTTTCAGTAGCATCATGAATGAATTCAACAATATAACCAGCACCTAAATCATTATTTTCATGATCTACTAGCATAGAAAATTTACAATTCTTCACATAAGCAAAATTCTTCTCATTCGGAATAGTGAGAGTATCATAAGAGACTTGAACACTAAAAATTGTTTCCACATTAAAAGAGTAGTGTTCAGAAATAGGGTAATCATAATCATGACAAGATTGATAAATATAATCATCACTACTTTTTATAGCATAAGTTTCATCACAATAATCATCATAAGTAGCAACTTCATTCTCATCATAATCGATTGAAACCTCTCCCAAGATAGTAGAATCACTAAATAAAGTTGACACTCTTCTGAACCCACTTTCATCAATATAATCATCATAGGTAGGAGGCATGATATTATCATAACAACTTTGCATATCAAAACTTGGGATGCTAAAAATATAATCTTCATTAAACATAGCATCCCCAAGCTTGGGACAAACATTAATTCTAGCAAATATATTCTCAAATATTTCATACTCATCAAACATAGCTTCCCCAAGCTTGGGCCCTTTCATATCATAAGCATAATCACTCTCATCATTAAAAATATTGATAGCACCAATAGTATAGCAATTATCATCATCACAATGAGTAGTAGGAGCAACATCATTTGGGGGGGGATACCTTTCTACCTTTGTTGCTCCTTCTTTTCTTTTTCTTCTTCACATTATGTGTGGGTTCAACCTTCCTCTTTGAGCTCCTTATTGATGAGATTGGTTGAATAGAAAGCTCCCCCTCGTTACCTGATTCATCATGAGAAATAATAGGAGGATATTGGGAAGTCTCTTCCCTTTCATTAGTATTATCATCATCTTCTATTTGCTTTCTTTTCTTTATGTAATTGGCAATATAAGGATTTTCAATGCAATTCTCCACACAAAACATATAAATATTCTCTAGATCAAAATGAAGAATTCTATCAATGCCAAACTCTGGAATAATCTTAGTTATACGTTTGATTTCTTCATAACCCAAGAGCAAACTAAGTTCATTATGATGTGCAAGGGAAATCAGGTCATCACAATTTTTGGACACAATAAGATCATGAAACAATTTGCATTGGGTACTAAAATGATCACGTTCATTGCAAAGTTCACAAGTATGGCTGAGAAAGTTTAAATTTTGAGCACACACATCTAGCTCTTCTTGCAACAATTTGGTTTCTAAGTACTTATGCCTCTTGCAATATCTATCTTCCCTATTTGGTGTGTACTTACAAACCCAATGCACTCCACAAAAATTGACATGTTTATAGGAGAAATTTTCATCATAACTAGTGCAATCATCATTAGCATCATGGATATTCAAAGAATTCGTACTAACAACATTGCAATCATGCTCATCATTCAAAGATTTAGTGCCAAACAATTGAGAGATTTCTTCTTCTAGCACTTGAGCACAATTATCCTTTCCATCATACTCACGAAAGATATTTAAAAGGTGAAGCGTATGAGACAAACTCAACTCCATTTTTTTTAGTTTTCTTTTATAAACTAAACTAGTGATAAAACAAGAAACAAAAAGATTCGATTGCAAGATCTAAAGATATACCTTCAAGCGCTAACCTCCCTAGCAACGGCGCCAGAAAAGAGCTTGATGTCTACTATACAACCTTCTTCTTGTAGACGTTGTTGGGCCTGCAAGTGCATAGGTTTGTAGGATAGTAGCAAATTTCCCTCAAGTGGATGACCTAAGGTTTATCAATCCGTAGGAGGCGTAGGATAAAGATGGTATCTCTCAAGCAACCCTGCAACCAAATAACAAAGAGTCTCTTGTGTCCCCAACACACCCAATACAATGGTAAATTGTATAGGTGCACTAGTTTGGCGAAGAGATGACGATCCAAGTGCAAAATAGATAGTAGATAAAGGTATTTGTAATCTGAAATAATAAAAACAGCAAGGTAACAAGTGGTAAAAGTGAGCGTAAATGGTATTGCAATGATAGGAAACAAGGCCTAGGGTTCATACTTTCACTAGTGCAAGTTCTCTCAACAATAATAACATAGATAGATCATATAACAAGCCCTCAACATGCAACAAAGAGTCGCTCCAAAGACACTAATAGCGGAGAACAAACGTAGAGATTATGGTAGGGTACTAAACCACCTCAAAGTTATTCTTTCAGATCGATCTATAAAAGAGTTTGTACTAGAATAACACCTTAAGACACAAATCAACCAAAACCCTAATGTCACCTAGATACTCCATTGTCACCTCAAGTATCTGTGGGCATGATTATACGATATGAATCACACAATCTCAGATTCATCCAACCAACATAAAAGTACTTCAAAGAGTGCCCCAAAGCAACTACCGGATAGTCAAGAACATGTGCCAACCCCTGTGCATAGGTTCATGGGCGGAACCCGCAAGTTGGTCACCAAAACATACATCAAGTGGCACATGATATCCCATTGTCACCACAGATAAACACGACAAGACATACATCAAGTGTTCTCATAAAAGACTCAATCCGATAAGATAACTTCAAAGGGGAAACTCAATTCATCACAAGAGAGTAGAGGGGGAGAAACATCATAAGATCCAACTACAATGGCAAAGCTTGGGATACATGAAGATCATGCCATAGAGGGAACACGAGAGAGAACACGAGAGAGAGAGAGAGATCAAACACATAGCTACTGGTACATACCCTCAGCCCCGAGGGTGAACTAATCCCTCCTCGTCATGGATAGCGCCGGGATGATGAAGATGGCCTCCGGTGATGGGATACCCCTCCGGCAGGGTGCCGGAACAGGGTCCCTATTGGTTTTTGGTGGCCACAGAGGCTTGCGGCGGCGGAACTCCTGATCTATCTTCTGTTCTGGAAGTTTTAGGGTACGTAGGTATATATGGGTGCAAGGGGCGTCGGTGGATCTCCGGGGTGCTCACGAGGCAGGGGGTGCGCCCCCCACCCTCGTGGGCAGCCCGAGACTCCCCTGACGTGCACTCCAAATCCATCAGGTTGCTTTCCTTCCAAAAATAACTTCTCCAGTTGATTTCGTTCCGTTTTGACTCTGCCTGATATTCCTTTTCCTCGAAACACTGAAATAGGTATAAAACAACAAATCTGGGCTGGGCCTCCGGTTAATAGGTTAGTCCCAAAAATAATATAGAAGTGGAAATAAAGCCCAATATTGCCTAAAACAGTAGATAAAGTAGCATGGAGCAATCAAAAATTATAGATACGTTGGAGACGTATCAATGCCGAAAGAAAGAAAGATGGAATTGACTCAACATAAAAAGTAAATAGATAGACCCTTCGCAAAGGGAAGCAGGGATTAACATGTGCGAGTGCTCATTTGGTTAAAATAGAGATATATTTATTTTCAGATGTGTATGCTTTCATCAACGGTTTAACGACAAAGGTTTCATTATCTTTCATGCTAAACACATTAAGAGCAGTTCTCGTGCTTTAACACTCCTCCTCTGATGACCCGCAAGTATACGTGATAGTTGTAGGCTCTTTCGATAAGTAAGAGTGTTGAACCCAACAAGGATCTAAAGGTACAACAAATACTCTCTCAAGTCCTATCGGCCACTGATATGACTCTACGCACGCTTGACGTTCGCTTTACCTAGAACAAGTAGGAAACTAGAAGTACTTTGTAGGTGTTGTTGGATAGTTTTGAAGATAATAAAGAACGTGTAAATAAAAAGCAGGGGCTGTTTAGATAAAGAAGCAATAAAGTATATAAAGCGAGTGTGGAAAAGTGGTGGTAGGAGTTGTGAAAGTGTCCCTAGGCAATTGACTACTTTACTAGACCGATAGCAAGTTTTATGTGGGAGAGGTCACAACTAGCATGTCATCCCTAACTTGGAATTCTATGCACTTATGATTGGAACTATTAGCAAGCATCCGCAACTACTAACGTTCATCAAGGTAAAACCCAACCATAGCATTAAGATATATTGGTCCCCCTTCAATCCTGTATGCATCAATTTCTATGCTAGGTTGAAGCTTCTATCACTCTAGCCCTCCAATACATAGTCCTATCAACATACAACTAACCCTATGGTGTGATCCACACGCGCGCTCATATGATGGGCACCAAAGGACAGCAACATAACCACAAGCAAAGTAAACCAATCATAGCAATTCATCAACCACCAATAGGACAACGAAAATCTACTCAGACATCATAGGATGGCAACACATCATTGGATAATAATATGAAGCATAAAGCACCATGTTCAAGTAGAGGGTACAATGGGTTGCGGGAGAGTGGACCGCTATAGATAGAGGGGGGAAGGTGATGGAGATGTTGGTGAAGATGACGACGGTGTTGGTGAAGATCGCGGTGATGATGATGGCCCCCTGCGGCGTTCCGACGTCACCGGAAGCAAGGGGGGAGAGCCCGCCTTCTTCTTCTTATTCCTTGACCTCCTCCCTAGATGGGAGAAGGGTTTCCCCTCTGGTCCTCGGTGTTGGGGAACGTAGTAATTTCAAAAAATTTCCTACGCACACGCAAGATCATGGTGATGATATAGCAACGAGGGGAGAGTGTTGTCTACGTACCCTCGTAGACCGAAGCGGAAGCGTTGACGCAACGTAGAGGAAGTAGTCGTACGTCCTCCGGTTCAACCGATCCAAGTACCGTTACTCCGGCACCTCCGAGTTCTTGACACGCGTACAGCTCGATGACGCACCCTCGATCTCCGATCCAGCAGAGGCGCCGAGGGGGAGTTCCGTCAGCACGACGGCGTGGTGACGATCTTGATGTTCTCCTGTTGCAGGGCTTCGCCTAAGCACCGCTACAATATGACCGAGGTGTAATATCGTGGAGGGGGGCACCGCACACGGCTAAGGAACGATCAATGATCAACTTGTGTGTACTAGGGTGCCCCCCTACCCCCGTATATAAAGGAGGGAGGGAGGAGGTGGCCGGCCCTAGGGGGGGCGCGCCATGAGGAGGGGGAAACCTACTCCAAGTAGGTTTCCCTCTCTTTTCCTTTTCTTATTTGGAGGGGGAAGGAAAGAGTACTAGTATTAGGAAGTAGTACTAGTAGTAGTAATAGGAAGAGGGGGAAGGAGAAAGGAAAGGGGGGGCCGGCCCCCCTCCCCAATTCGGATTGGGCTTGGGGGGGCGCGCCCCCTCCCTTGCTCCTTCTCTCTTCCTCCTACATGGGCCCAATAAGGCCCATATACCTCCCGGGGGGTTCCGGTAACCTCCCGGGGCTCCAAACTTCTCCGGAACCTTTCCGGTGTCCAAATATATCCGTCCAATATATCAATCTTTATGTCTCGACCATTTCGAGACTCCTCGTCATGTCCGTAATCATATCCGGGACTCCGAACAACCTTCGGTACATCAAAATACATAAACTCATAATATAACTGTCATCGAAACCTTAAGCGTGCGGACCCTACGGTTCGAGAATGATGTAGACATGACTGAGACACATCTCTGGTCAATAACCAATAGCGGGACCTGGATGCCCATATTGGTTCCTACATATTCTACGAAGATCTTTATCGGTCAAACCGCATAACAACATATGTTGTTCCCTTTGTCATTGGTATGTTACTTGTCCGAGATTCGATCGTCGGTATCCAATACCTAGTTCAATCTCGTTACCGACAAGTCTCTTTACTCGTTCTGTAATACTTCATCTCATAACTAACTCATTAGTTACATGCTTGCAAGGCTTAGGTGATGAGCATTACCGAGAGGGCCCAGAGATACCTCTCCGACAATCGGAGTGACAAAACCTAATCTTAAATTATGCTAACTCAACATGTACCTTTGGAGACACCTGTAGTACTCCTTTATAATCACCCAGTTACGTTGTGACGTTTGGTAGTACCCAAAGTGTTCCTCCGGTAAACGGGAGTTACACAATTCTCATAGTTACAGGAACATGTATAAGTCATGAAGAAAGCAATAGCAACATACTAAACGATCAAGTGCTAGGCTAACGGAATGGGTCAAGTCAATCACATCATTCTCCTAATGATGTGACCCCGTTAATCAAATGACAACTCTTTTGTCCATGGCTAGGAAACATAACCATCTCTGATAAACGAGCTAGTCAAGTAGAGGCATACTAGTGACACTATGTTTGTCTATGTATTCACACATGTATTATGTTTCCGGTTAATACAATTCTAGCATGAATAATAAACATTTATCATGAAATAAGGAAATAAATAATAATTTTATTATTGCCTCTAGGGCATATTTCCTTCAGTCTCCCACTTGCACTAGAGTCAATAATCTAGTTCACATCACCATGTGATTTAACACCAATATTCATATCTGTATATGATTAACACCCATAGTTCACATCATCATGTGACCAACACCCAAAGGGTTTACTAGAGTCAATAATCTAGTTCACATCGCTATGTGATTATCACCCAAAGAGTACTAAGGTGTGATCATGTTTTGCTCGTGAGAGAAGCTTAGTCAACGGGTCTGTCACATTCAGAGCCCTATGTATTTTGCAAATATTTTGTGTCCACAATGCTCTGCACGGAGCTACTCTAGCTAATTGCTCCCACTTTTAATATGTATTCAGGTTGAGACTTAGAGTCATCTGGATCAGTGTAAAAGTTTGCACTGATGTAACTTTTACAATAAACTCTTTTATCACCTCCATAATCGAGAAACATCTCCTTAGTCCTTACTAAGGATATTCTTGACCAATGTCCAGTGATCTACTCCTAGATCACTATTGTACTCCCTTGCCAAATTCAGAGCAAGGTATACAATAGGTCTGGTACATAGCATACTTTATAGAACCTATGACTGAGGCATAGGGAATGACTTTTCATTCTTTTTCTATTTTCTGTTGTGGTCGGGATTTGAGTCTTACTCAATACCTTTGCAACATAGGCAAGAACTCTTTCTTTGACTGTTCCATTTTGAACTATTTCAAAATCTTGCCAAGGTATGTACTCATTGAAAATCTTATCAAGCGTCTTGATCTATCTCAATAGATCTTGATGCTCAATATGTAAGTAGCTTTTACTGAGGTCTTTTCTTTTTAAAGAACTCTTTTAAAACACTCCTTTATGCTTTGCAGAAAAATTCTACATCATTTCTGATCAACAATATGTCACTCACATATACTAATCAGAAAGGTTGTAGTGCTCCCACTCACTTTATTGTAAATACAGGCTTCATCGTAAGTCCATATAAAACTATATGCTTTGATCAATTTATCAAAGCGTATATTCCAACTCCAAGATGCTTGCACCAGTCCATAGATGGATCGCTGGAGCTTGCACATTTTGTTAGCACCTTTAGGATTGACAAAACCTTTTTGGTTGTATCATATACAACTCTTCTTTAGTAAATCCATTAAGGAATGCAGTTTTGACATCCATTTGCCAGATTACATAAAATGTGGCAATTGCTAATATGATTCAGACAGACTTAAGCATTGATACGAGTGAGAAAATCTCATCGTATTCAACCCCTTGAACTTGTTGAAAAACCTTTTGCAACAAGTCGAGCTTAGTGGATAGTAACACTACTATCAGTGTCTTCCTCTTGAAGATCCATTTATTTAACATGGCTTGCTAATCATCGAGCAAGTCAATCAAAGTCCATACTTTGTTTTCATACATGGATCATATCTCAGATTTTATGGCCTTAAGCCATTTCGCGGAATCTGGGATCATCATCGCTTCCTCATAGTTCGTAGGTTTATCATGGTCTAGTAACATGACTTTCAGAACAGGATTACCGTACCACACTGGTGCGGACCGTACTTTGGAAGACCTACGAGGTTCTGTAGTAACTTGATCTGAAGTTTCATGATCATCATCATTAGCTTCCTCACTAATTGGTGTAGGAATCACTAGAACTGATTTTAGTGATGAACTATTTTCCAATTTGGGAGAAGGTACAAATTACCTTATCAAGCTCTACTTTCCTCCCACTCACTTCTTTCGAGAGAAACTCCTTCTCTAGAAAGGATCTATTATCAGCAACAAATTTGCCTTCGGATCTGTGATAGAAGGTGTACCCAACAATTTCCTTCGGGTATTCTATGAAGACGCACTTCTCCGATTTGGGTTCGAGCTTATCAAGTTGAAAAACCCTTTTTCATATAAGCATCGCAACTCCAAACTTTAAGAAACAACAGCTTAGGTTTACTGCTAAACCATAGTTCATGCGGTGTCGTCTCAACGGATTTAGATGGTGCCCTATTTTAAACGTAAATGCAGCTGTCTCTAATGCATAACCCCAAAACGACAATGGTAAATCAGCAAGAAACATCATAGATCGCACCATATCCAATAAAGTACGATTACGACGTTCGGACACACCATAATGTTGTGGTGTTCCGTTGGCATGAACTGTGAAACTATTTCACATTGTTTTAGTTGAAGACCAAACTCGTAACTCAAATTTCGTCTCCGCGATCAGATCGCAGAAACTTTATTTTCTTGTTACGATGATTTTTTTTACTTCACTCTGAAATTCTTTGAACCTTTCAACTATTTCAGACTTATGTTTCATCAAGTAGATATACCCATATCTGCTCAAATCATCTTGTGAAGGTCAGAAAATAACGATACTTGCCACGAGCATCAACACTCATTGGATCACATACATCGTTATGTATTATTTCCAATAAGTTAGTAGCTCGTTCCATTGTTCTGGAGAACGGTGTTTTAGTCATCTTGCCCAAAAGGCACGGTTCGCAAGTACCAAGTGATTCATAATCAAGTGGTTCCAAAAGTCCATCAGTATGGAGTTTCTTCATGCGCTTTACACCAATATGACCTAAACGGCAGTGCTACAAATAAGTTGCACTATCATTATTAACTTTGCATCTTTTGGTTTCAATATTATGAATATGTGTATCACTAAAATCGAGATCCAATGAACCATTTTCATTGGGTGTGTAACCATATAAGGTTTTATTCATGTAAACAGAACAACAGTTTATTCTCTTACTTAAATGAATAACCGTATTGCAATAAACACGATCAAATTATATTCATGCTCAACGCAAACGCTAAATAACATTTATTTAGGTTTAACACTTATCCCGAAAGTTTAGGGAGTGTGCGATGATGATCATATCAATCTTGAAACTACTTTCAACATACATCGTCACTTCACTCTTAACTAGTTTCTGTTTATTCTGCAACTCCCGTTTCGAGTTACTACTCTTAGCAACTGAACCAATACCAAATACCGAGGGGTCGCTATAAACACTAGTAAAGTGCACATCAATAACATGTATATCAAATATACCTTTGTTCACTTTGCCATCCTTCTTATCCGCCAAATACTTGGGGTAGTTCTGCTTCCAGTGACCAGTCCCTTTGCAGTAGAAGCACTTAGTCTCAGGCTTAGGTCCAGACTTGGGCTTCTTCACTTGAGCAGCAACTTGCTTTCTGTTCTTCTTGAAGTTCCCTTCTATCCCTTTGCCCTTTTCTTGAAACTAGTGGTCTTGTTAACCATCAACACTTGATGCTCTTTCTTGATTTCTACCTTCGTCGATTTCAACATCACGAAGAGCTCGGGAATCATTTTCGTCATCCCTTGCATACTATAGTTCATCACGAAGTTCTACTAACTTGGTGATGGTGACTAGAGAACTCTGTCAATCACTATCTTATCTGGAAGATTAACTCCCACTTGATTCAAGCGATTGTAGTACCCAGACAATTTGAGCACTTGCTCACTAGTTGAGCGATTCTCCTCCATCTTTTAGCTATAGAACTTGTTGAAGACTTCATATCTCTCAACTCGGGTATTTGCTTGAAATATTAACTTCAATTCCTGGAACATCTCATATGGTCCATGACGTTCAAAATGTCTTTGAAGTCCCGATTCTAAGCCGTTAAGCATGGTGCACTAAACTATCAAGTAGTCATCATATTGAGCTAGCCAAACGTTCATAACGTCTACATCTGCTCTTGCAATAGGTCTGTCACCTAGCGGTGCATCAAGGACATAATTCTTCTGTGCAGCAATGAGGATTAACCTCAGATCACGGATCAAATCTGCGACATTGCTACTAACATTTTTCAACACAGTTTTCTCTAGGAACATATCAAAATAAACATATGAAAGCAACAACGCGAGCTATTGATCTACAACATAATTTGCAAAATACTACCAGGACTAAGTTCATGATAAATTTAAGTTCAATTAATCATATTACTTAAGAACTCCCACTTAGACAGACATCTCTCTAGTCATCTAAGTGATCACGTGATCCAAATCAACTAAACCATGTCTGATCATCACGTGAGATGGAGTAGTTTCAATGGTGAACATCGCTATGTTGATCATATCTACTATATGATTCACGCTCGACCTTTCGGTCTCCGTGTTCCGAGGCCATATCTGTATATGCTAGGCTCGTCAAGTATAACCTGAGTATTCCGCGTGTGCAACTGTTTTGCACCCGTTGTATTTGAACGTAGAGCCTATCACACCCGATCATCACGTGGTGTCTCAGCACGAAGAACTTTCGCAACGGTGCATACTCAGAGAGAACACTTCTTGATAATTAGTGAGAGATCATCTTAAAATGCTACCGTCAATCAAAGCAAGATAAGACGCATAAAGGATAAACATCACATGCAATCAATATAAGTGATATGATATGGCCATCATCATCTTGTGCTTGTGATCTCCATCTTCGAAGCACCGTCATGATCACCATCGTCACCGGCGTGACACCTTGATCTCCATCGTAGCATCGTTGTCGTTACGCCATCTATTGCTTCTACGACTATCGCTACCGCTTAGTGATAAAGTAAAGCAATTACAGGGTGTTTGCATTTCATACAATAAAGCGACAACCATATGGCTCCTGCCAGTTGCCGATAACTTTGGTTACAAAACATGATCATCTCATACAATAAAATATAGCATCATGTCTTGGCCATATCACATCACAACATGCCCTGCAAAAACAAGTTAGACGTCCTCTACTTTGTTGTTGCAAATTTTACGTGGCTGCTACGGGCTTAAGCAAGAACCAATCTCACCTACGCATCAAAACCACGACGATAGTTTGTCAAATAGACTCCGTTTTAACCTTCACAAGGACCAGGTGTAGCCACACTCGGTTCAACTAAAGTGAGAGAGACAGACACCCGCCAGCCACCTTTAAGCACGAGTGCTCGTAACGGTGAAACCAGTCTCGCGTAAGCGTACGCGTAATGTCGGTCTGGGCCGCTTCATCTCACAATACCGCTGAACCAAAGTATGACATGCTGGTAGGCAGTATGACTTATATCGTCCACAACTCACTTGTGTTCTACTCGTGCATATAACATCAACGCATAAAACCTAGGCTCGGATGCCACTGTTGGGGAACGTAGTAATTTCAAAAAAATTCCTACGCACACGCAAGATCATGGTGATGATATAGCAACGAGGGGAGAGTGTTGTCTACGTACCCTCGTAGACCGAAGCGGAAGCGTTGACGCAACATAGAGGAAGTAGTCGTACGTCCTCCGGTTCAACCGATCCAAGTACCGTTACTCCGGCACCTCCGAGTTCTTGACACGCGTACAACTCGATGACGCACCCTCGATCTCCGATCCAGCAGAGGCGCCGAGGGGGAGTTCCGTCAGCACGACGACGTGGTGACGATCTTGATGTTCTCCTGTTGCAGGGCTTCGCCTAAGCACCGCTACAATATGACCGAGGTGTAATATCGTGGAGGGGGGCACCGCACACGGCTAAGGAACGATCAATGATCAACTTGTGTGTACTAGGGTGCCCCCCTACCCCCGTATATAAAGGAGGGAGGGAGGAGGTGGCCGGCCCTAGGGGGGCGCGCCATGAGGAGGGGGAAACCTACTCCAAGTAGGTTTCCCTCTCTTTTCCTTTTCTTATTTGGAGGGGGAAGGAAAGAGTACTAGTATTAGGAAGTAGTACTAGTAGTAGTAATAGGAAGAGGGGGAAGGAGAAAGGACAGGGGGGGCCGGCCCCCCCTCCCCAATTCGGATTGGGCTTGGGGGGCGCGCCCCCCTCCCTTGCTCCTTCTCTCTTCCTCCTACATGGGCCCAATAAGGCCCATATACCTCCCGGGGGGTTCCGGTAACCTCCCGGGGCTCCAAACTTCTCCGGAACCTTTCCGGTGTCCAAATATATCCGTCCAATATATCAATCTTTATGTCTCGACCATTTCGAGACTCCTCGTCATGTCCATAATCATATCCGGGACTCCGAACAACCTTCGGTACATCAAAATACATAAACTCATAATATAACTGTCATCGAAACCTTAAGCGTGCGGACCCTACGGTTCGAGAATGATGTAGACATGACTGAGACACATCTCTGGTCAATAACCAATAGCGCGACCTGGATGACCATATTGGTTCCTACATATTCTACGAAGATCTTTATCGGTCAAACCGCATAACAACATATGTTGTTCCCTTTGTCATTGGTATGTTACTTGTCCGAGATTAGATCGTCGGTATCCAATACCTAGTTCAATCTCGTTACCGACAAGTCTCTTTACTCGTTCTGTAATACTTCATCTCATAACTAACTCATTAGTTACATGCTTGCAAGGCTTAGGTGATGAGCATTACCGAGAGGGCCCAGAGATACCTCTCCGACAATCGGAGTGACAAAACCTAATCTTAAATTATGCTAACTCAACATGTACCTTTGGAGACACCTGTAGTACTCCTTTATAATCACCCAGTTACGTTGTGATGTTTGGTAGTACCCAAAGTGCTCCTCCGGTAAACGGGAGTTACACAATTCTCATAGTTACAGGAACATGTATAAGTCATGAAGAAAGCAATAGCAACATACTAAACGATCAAGTGCTAGGCTAACAGAATGGGTCAAGTCAATCACATCATTCTCCTAATGATGTGACCCCGTTAATCAAATGACAACTCTTTTGTCCATGGCTAGGAAACATAACCATCTCTGATAAACGAGCTAGTCAAGTAGAGGCATACTAGTGACACTATGTTTGTCTATGTATTCACACATGTATTATGTTTCCGGTTAATACAATTCTAGCATGAATAATAAACATTTATCATGAAATAAGGAAATAAATAATAATTTTATTATTGCCTCTAGGGCATATTTCCTTCACTTGGCTCCCATGGCATGGGAGGGGCGAGAGCCCCTCCGAGATTGGATCTATCTCTCTGTTTTTGCGTTCTCTGATTCTACCCCTTCACCGTTTCTTAAATATCCGGAGATCCGTAACTCCGATTGGGGTGAATCTTTCGCCCAGATTTTTCTCCTAAAATTAGCTTTCTTGTGCCAAAAGAAGAGCGTCAACCACCTTACGGGTGGCCCATGAGAGCCCAGGGCACGCCCAGGGGGGAGGGCGCGCCCCCCTGTCTCGTGGCCACCCCGGACACCATTTCGCATTGATTCTTCCTCCCAAAAATCACAAATATTCCAAAATAATTCTCCGCCCGTTTTTATCAGGTTTGGACTCCGTTTGATATTGGGTTTCTATGAAACAAAAAAACATGCAACAGACAGGAATTGGCACTGGGCACTCGATCAATATGTTAGTCCTAAAAATAGTATAAAAAGTTGCCAAAAGTATATGAAAGTTGAAGAATTGGCATGGAACAATCAAAAATTATAGATACGACGGAGACGTATCAGCCTCCACCATAACTAACACAAACCATGGCTAGTCGAATCCATGGGTGCCTCCCAACTTTCAACTTCTCTAGAGGAGTGTTCTTTTTTATAACAAGATTTGGTACCGGGCATCCTATACCAGCTCTCTCGTAAATTAAACCAGAAGATTTCATGCTCATTGACAGTAAAACACATTTAGCATAGAAGATAATGACCCCCCCCCCCCATGAATTGTATGAGCAAACAAAACAGATGACTTTTTGACAGTTTAGATGTGGCACATGCAAATTTACTTGGAATGGCAATGCGTACCATATATAGAGAGAGGTATATTGGATACTATATGGCATAAACTCGTTTCAAGGCTTTTGGATGCACAAGCAGTATTTCTGCTTGGTACAGGAAAAGACTAGCAAAAGAGTAAGTGAAACCAGATAACGAGCATAGAAACCACAGTCATGCATTATCTAATAGTAACAACATTTAGAAAAAATAATCATGATGATAACCTACAAACTTGAATACCACCAAGGCTGAATTGGAATTTATCAAACATGCACAAATAGGTGGCAAGCCAATCATCTGTCCTTCACTGGGACTTACCACCACAATATGATAGGTTCAACTTAATGCAACTAATGCTCCTTATCATTATTATATATCTATCCCTTATTTGATTAAAGATATCCACTATCATAGTGATACGTCCATTTTGCATCATGCTTTATATCAATATTTATTGCATTATGGGCTGTTATTACACATTATATCTCAATACTTATGGCAATTCTCTCTTATTTTACAAGCTTTACCATGAAGAGGGGGAATGCCGGCAGCTAGAATTCTGGCTGGAAAAGGAGCAAATATTGGAAACCTATTCTACACAGCTCCAAAAATCCTGAAACTCCACGGAAATCAGTTTTGGAATTAATAAGAATTATTGAGCAAAGAAAACACCAAAGGGGGCCCACACCCTGGCCAGGAGGGTGGGGGGCGCGCCCACCCCTACTGGGTGCGCCCCTTGTCTCCTGGGCCCCCTGGTGGCCCTCCGGTGCCCATCTTCTGCTATATGAAGGCTTTTACCCTGGTAAAAAATCAGAGGCAAGCTTACGGTACGAAACTCCACCACCACGAGGCGGAACCTTGGCGGAACCAATCTAGGGCTTCGCAGAGCTGTTCTTTCGGGGAAACTTCCCTCCAGGAGGAGGAAATCATCACCATCATCATCACCAATGATCCTCTCATCGGGAGGGGGTCAATCTCCATCAACATCTTCACCAGCACCATCTCCTCTCAAAACCCTAGTTCATCTCTTGGATCCAATCTTGTATCAAAACTACAAATTGGTACCGGTGGGTTGGTAGTAGTGTTGATTACTCCTTGTAGTTGATGCTAATTGGTTTACTTGGTGGAAGATCATATGTTCAGTTCCTTAATGCATATTATTACTCCTATGATTATGAACATGAATATGCTTTGTGAGTAGTTACGTTTGTTCCTGAGGACATGGGTGAAGTCTTGCTATTAGTAGACATGTGAATTTGGTATTCGTTCGCTATTCTGATGAGATGTATGTTGTCTTTCCTCTAGTGGTGTTATGTGAACGTCGACTACATGACACTTCACCATTATTTGGGCCTAGAGGAAGGCATTGGGAAGTAATAAGTAGATGATTGGTTGCTAGAGTGACAGAAGCTTAAACCCTTGTTTATGCGTTGCTTCGTAAGGGGCTGATTTGGATCTATATGTCTAATGTTGTGGTTAGGTTTACCTTAATACTTCTGTTGTAGTTGCGGATGCTTGCAATAGGGGTTAATCATAAGTGGGATGCTTGTCCAAGTAAGGGCAGTACCCAAGCACCGGTCCACCCACATATCAAATTATCAAGGTACCGAACGCGAATCATGTGAGTCTGATGAAAACTAGCTTGACGATAATTCCCATGTGTCCTCGGGAGCTCTTTTCTCATTATAATAAATTGTCCAGGCTTGTCCTTTGCTACAAAAAGGATCAGGACATCTTCCTGCACTTTATTTACTTTCATTGCTTGTTACTCGTTACAATTTATCTTATCACAAAACTACCTGTTACCTACAATTTCAGTGCTGGCACAGAAAACCTTACTGAAAACCGCTTGTCATTTCCTTATGCTCCTCGTTGGGTTCGACACTTACTTATCGAAAGGACTATGATAGATCCCCTATACTTGTGGGTCATTAAGACTCTTTTCTGGCACCGTTGTCGGGGAGTGAAGCGCCTTTGGTGAGTGGAACTTGGTAACATTTATATAGTGTGCTGAAATTTTCTGTCACTTTTTACTATGGAAACTAATCCTTTGAGCGGCTTGTTCGGGGTATCTTCACCCCAACCAGCAAAGCAAAGAGTTGCTCCTCAACCTACTGAACCTACTGAAAATATTTACTTTGAGATTCCTTCGGGTATGATAGAGAAACTGCTAGCTAATCCCTTTGCAGGAGATGGAACATTGCATCCCGGTTTACACCTTATCTTTGTGGATGAAGTTTGTGGATTATTTAAGCTTGCAGGTGTTCCCGATGATGTTGTCAAAAGGAAGGTCTTCCCTTTATCTTTGAAGGGAGATGCATTGACATGGTATAGGCTATGTGATGATACGGGATCTTGAAATTATAAGCGATTGAAGTTGGAATTTCACCAGAAGTTCTATCCTATGCATCTTGTTCATCGTGATCGTAATTACATATATAATTTCTGGCCTCGCGAAGGATAAAGCATCGCTCAAGCTTGGGGGAGGCTTAAGTCAATGTTATATTCATGCCCTAATCATGAGCTCTCAAAAAAATGATTATTCAACAAAATTATGCTCAGCTTTCTCCCAATGATCGCAACATGCTCGATACTTCCTGTGCTGGTTCTTTTATGCTGAAGACTATTGAATTCAAATGGGATTTATTGGAAAGAATTAAACGCAACTCTGAAGATTGGGGTTCCGACGATGGTAAGGAGTCAGGTATAACACCTAAGTTTGATTGTGTTAAATCTTTTATGGATACCGATGCTTTTCGTGGATTTAGCTCTAAGTATGGACTTGACTCTGAGATAGTAGCTGCTTTTTGTGAATCTTTTGCTACTCACGTTGATCTCCCTAAGGAGAAGTGGTTTAAATATAATCGTCCCATTGAAGTAAAAGTAGTTGCACCTATTATAGTTGAAGAAAACAATGTCACTTATAGTGATCCTATTGTTCCTACTACTTATGTTGAGAAACCTCCTTTTCCTGTTAGGATAAAGGATCATGCTAAAACTTCAACTGTTGTTCGTAAAAGTAATACTAGGACTTATACACCTCCTGAGCAAATCAAAGTTGAACCTAGTATTGCTATGCTTAAAGATCTCTTGGATGATAATTTAGATGGGCATGTTATTTATTCTATGGTGAGACTGCTAATATTGTTAGACCAGATGCTAAGATACATAGACCTGTTGTAGGCATGCCTGTTCTTTCTGTTAAAATAGGAGATCATTGTTATCATGGCTTATGTGATATGGGTGCTAGTGCTAGTGCAATACCCCATGACTTATATAAATAAATTATGCATGATATTGCACCCGCTGAAATAGAAGATATTGATGTTACCATTAAGCTTGCTAGTAGGGACACCATTAAACCAGTTGGGATTGTTAAAGATGTCGAAGTCTTGTGTGGGAAGGTTAAATATCCTGCTGATTTTCTTGTTCTTTGTTCCCCACAAGATGACTTTTGTCCCATTATTTTTGGTAGACCCTTCTTGAATACTGTTAATGCTAGGATTGATTGCGAAAAGGATATTGTTGAAATTGGCTTAGGGGATATGTCTCATGAGTTTAATTTTGCTAAGTTTCGTAGACAACCCCGTGATAAAGAATCACTTAGTAAGGATGAGATTATTGGTCTTGCTTCTATTGCTGTGCCTCCTACTGATCCGTTAGAACAATATTTGCTAGACCATGAAAATGATATGTTTATGAATGAAAGAAGGGAAATAGATAAAGTGTTCCTTCAATAGGAACCTATTCTAAAACACAACCTACCCGTTGAAATTCTAGGGGATCCCCCTCCACCCAAGGGTGATCCCATGTTTGAAATCAAACCATTACCTGATAATCTTAAGTATTCTTATCTTGATGAAAAGAAAATATATCCTGTTATTATTAGTGCTAACCTTTCAGAGCAAGAAGAAGAAAGATTATTGAAAACTCTGAAGAAGCACCGTGCTGCTATCGGATATACTCTGGATGATCTCAAGGGCATTAGTCCCACGCTATGGCAACACAAAATTAAATGGGAGGAAGATGCCAAACCAGTTAGAGATCCTCAATCACGATTGAATCCTAAGATGAAAGAAGTGGTAAGAAAGGAGATACTAAAGCTCCTTGAGGCGGGTATAATTTATAACATTGCTGATAGTGATTGGGTAAGCCCTGTCCATTGTGTTCCTAAAAAGGGAGGTATTACTGTCATTCCTAATGATAAAGATGACTGGATCCCGCAAAGAATTATTACAGGTTATAGGATGGCAATTGATTTCCGTAAATTAAATAAAGCTACTAAGATAGATCATTACCCTTTACCTTTTATTGATCAAATGCTAGAAAGACTATCCAAACACACTCATTTCTGCTTTGTAGATGGTTATTCTGGTTTCTCTCAAATACCTGTGTCAGCGGGGGATCAAACAAAAACTACTTTTACTTGCCCTTTCGGTAACTTTGCTTATAGACGTATGCCTTTTGGTTTATGTAATGCACCTGCTACCTTTCAAAGATGGATGATGGCTATATTCTCTGACTTTTCTGAAAAGATTTGTGAGGTATTCATGGATGATTTCTCCGTTTATGGATCCTCTTTTGATGATTGCTTGAGCAACCTTGATCGAGTTTTGCAGATATGCGAAGACACTAGTCTCGTCTTGAATTGGGAAAAGTGCCACTTTATGGTTAATGAAGGCATTGTCTTGGGGCATAAGATTTCTGAGAGAGGTATTGAAGTTGATAAAGCTAAAGTTGATGCTATTGAAAAGATGCCATGTCCCAAGGACATAAAAGGTATAAGAAGTTTCATTGGTCATGCTGGTTTTTATATGAGGTTCATTAAGGACTTTTCTAAAATCTCTAGGCCTCTGACTAATTTATTGCAAAAATATATTCCTTTTGTCTTTGATGATGATTGTGTTGAAGCATTTGAAATACTTAAGAAATCTTTGATCGCCGCACCTATTGTTCAGCCACCTGATTGGAATTTAGCCTTTGAAATTATATGTGATGCTAGTGATTATGTTGTAGGTGTTGTTCTAGGGCAAAGAGTTGATAAGAAATTGAATATTATCTAGTATGCTAGTAAAACTCTTGATACTGCCCAAAGAAATTATGCTACTACTGAAAAAGAGTTCTTAGCAGTTGTGTTTGCTTGTGATAAGTTCAGACCTTATATTGTTGATTCCAAAGTAACTATTCACACTGATCATGCTGCCATTAAATATCTTATGGAAAAGAAAGATGCTAAGCCTAGACTCATTAGATGGGTTCTCTTGCTCCAAGAAGTTGATTTGCATATTGTTGATAGAAAGGGAGCTGAGAACCCCGTTGCAGATAACTTGTCTAGGTTAGAGAATGTTCTTGATGACCCACTACCAATTGATGATAGCTTTCCTGACGAACAATTAGTGGTTGTTAATGCTTCTCGTACTACTCCTTGGTATGTTGATTATGCTAATTACATTGTTACTAAATTTATACCACCTAGTTTCACATACCAGCAAAAGAAAAAGTTCTTTTATGATTTAAGGCATTACTTCTGGGATGACCCACACCTTTATAAAGAAGGAGTAGATGGTGTTATTAGACATTGTGTACCTGAGCATGAATAGGAACAGATCCTACGCAAGTGTCACTCTGAATCATATGGAGGACACCACGCTGGAGATAGAACTGCACATAAGGTATTGCAATCTGGTTTTTATTGGCCTACTCTCTTCAAAGATGCTCGTAAGTTTGTCTTATCTTGTGATGAATGTCAAAGAATTGGTAATATTTGTAGACGTCAAGAAATGCCTATGAATTATTCTCTTGTTATTGAACCGTTTGATGTTTGGAGCTTTGGTTATATGGGACCTTTTCCTGCCTCTAATGGTTACACACATATTTTAGTTGCTGTTGATTACGTTACTAAGTGGGTAGAAGCTATTCCAACTAGTAGTGCTGATCATAACACTTCTATTAAGATGCTTAAACAAGTTATTTTTCTGAGGTTTGGAGTCCCTAGATATCTTATGACTGATGGTGGTTCACATTTTATTCATGGTGCTTTCCATATGATGCTTGCTAAGTATGATGTTAATCATAGAATTGCATCCTCTTATCACCCGTAGTCTAGTGGTCAAGTAGAGTTGAGCAATAGAGAGCTCAAATTAATTTTGCAAAAGACTGTGAATAGATCTAGAAAGAATTGGTCCAAAAAACTTGATGATGCATTATGGGCCTATAGAACTGCATACAAAAATCCTATGGGTATGTCTCCGTATAAGATGGTTTATGGAAAAGCATGTCACTTACCTCTTGAACTTGAACATAAAGCATATTGGGCTATTAAAGAGCTCAACTATGACTTCAAACTTGCCGGTGAGAAGAGGTTATTTGATATTAGCTCACTTGATGAATGGAGAACCCAAGCCTATGAGAATGCCAAGCTATTCAAAGAAAAGTCAAACGCTGGCATGACAAAAGGATACAAAAGCGTGAGTTTAACGTAGGTGATTATGTGTTATTATTCAACTCTCGCTTAAGATTTTTTGCAGGAAAACTTCTCTCTAAATGGGAAGGTCCTTACATTATCGAGGAGGTCTATCATTCCGGTGCCATAAAAATCAACAACTTCGAAGGCACAAGTCCGAGGGTGGTGAACGGTCAAAGAATCAAACATTATATCTCAGGTAATCCTATCAATGTTGAAACTAATATTATTGAGACCGTAATCCCGGAGGAATACATAAGGGACACTTTTCACAACGTTTCAGACTCCGAAAAGGAATAGGTATGTCGTACGGCAAGTAAACCGACTCTAAAACAATTCTAATGGCAATTTTTATCCGTTTTGGAATATTTAAGAATTTTGGGAAGAAAGAAGTAGTCTGGGAAGGACACGAGGCCTCCACGAGGGTGGAGGTCACGCCCACCCTTCCTAGGCGTGCCCCCTGTCTCGTGGCCATCTCGTGGGCCTCCCAGACTCCGTTTTCTTGCATGTTATGTATTTTGGTCGGTAAAAATTCATTATATAATCTTTCGAAGGCATTGACCACCGTATCACGCAAATATCCTCTGTTTTCGTTTCGAGCTGTTTCTGTTACAGATCTAGAGCACCATGACGTCGCCCTCCATCAACAATGAAGACAAGGATGCTTGGCTATTGAAGATAGAGCTGGAAAGAGAAGAACCGGAAGAGATCAACAAGGATGAAGGGATCAAGAAGGCCATGGAGGTTCAAGCTCCGGCAGTGAAAGAAGAATACATCCCTCAACCCTTACCTAACCTCTTTACTCCAACTGAGATTGAAGCTTTCAAGATGATTGAGTTAGCTCGCATATAGAATAAGTATCTCACACAGGAGAATATTTTGTTGAAGGATCATATCGTCGGACTCAAGGGCATTATCCGCAAGTTGGAGGAGCTTTTATGCTTGATGTGCGATTATCCACCATCATCATCACAACCTCCATCACCTCCGAGGACATAATCACATGGGTATGGGCACTCCCCTTGGCAACTGCCAAGCTTGGGCGAGGTGCCCCGGCATCGTATCACCATCACACTCCTATCTTTACCGTTTTACTTAGTTCGATCCTTTTAGTAGTATCTTGATCTAGTAGATTGAAGTTTTGGTATCAAGTAGTTTTGAGTTTTGCTTTCTGATCTCTTTATGTAATCAAGTCCGAGAGCTATCTATAATAAAGATCAGTGTTGAGTCAAGGGCTTTGCTATCTTGCCATGATCTTGAGAAAGTAGAAAGTATAAAAATAATAAAAGAGTTCATATTGATCTTATGGATAGTAATGACTTCACACATAAAAAGTATGAGGCATAAAAGTCGTTGAGAGTTGACAAACGTAGTTTTGGTCATCGTTGCAATTAATAGGAAGTAATAAGGAAACAGAGGTTTTCACATACAAATATACTATCTTGGACATCTTTTATGATTGTGAGCACTCATTAAGTATGACATGCTAAAAGAGTTGATGTTGGACAAGGAAGATAACATAATGGTTTATGTTTTCTCACATCTCAGTTAAAGTATATTGTCATTGATCTTCCCAACATGTTGAGCTTGCCATTCCCCCTCATGCTAGCCAAATTCCTTGCACCAAGTAGAGATACTACTTGTGCTTCCAAATATCCTTAAACCCAGTTTTGCCATGAGAGTCCACCATACCTACCTATGGATTGAGTAAGATCCTTCAAGTAAGTTGTCATCTTGCAAGCAATAAAAATTGCTCTCTAAATATGTATGACTTATTAGTGCAGAGAAAATAAGCTTTATACGATCTTGTTATGGAAGCAATAAAAGCGACAGACTGCATAATAAAGGTCCATATACAAGTGGCAATATAAAGTGATGTTCTTTTGCATTAAGATTTTGTGCATCCAACCCTAAAAGCACATGACAACCTCTGCTTCCCTCTGCGAAGGGCCTATCTTTTACTATATGTTTTTACTTTATGCTTGAGTCAAGGTGATCTTCACCTTTCCCTTTTTCATTTTATCCTTTGGCAAGCTCCTCGTGTTTGAAAGATCTTGATATATATATATATACAATTGGATGTAAGTTAGCATGAATTATTATTGTTGACATCACCCAAGGGTGAATACGTTGGGAGACAACACAATAAGCCCCTATCTTTCTCAGTGTCCGGTTGAAACTTCATAACCACAAGTATTGCGCGAGTGTTAGCAATTGTAGAAGACTATATGATAGTTCAGCATGTGGACTTGCTGAAAAGCTCTATTCTTGACTCTTTTTGATGTTATGATAAATTGCAATTGCTTCATTGACTGAGATTATAGTTTGTTAGTTCCCAATGAAGTTTTTGAACCATACTTGACATTGTGAATTGATTGTTACTTGAGCATAAGAAATCATATGACAAAATCTATATATGTTGCTACTCTGAGAATGATCATGATGCCCTCATGTCCATACTTTATTTTTATCGACACCTCTATCTCTAAACATGTGGACATATATTTCGATTTCGGCTTCCGCTTGAGGACAAGCGAGGTCTAAGCATGGGGGAGTTGATACATCCATTTTGCATCATGCTTTTATATCAATATTTATTGCATTATGGGCTGTTATTACACATTATATCTCAATACTTATGGCTATTCTCTCTTATTTTACAAGGTTTACCATGAAGAGGGGGAATGCCGGCAGCTGGAATTCTGGCTGGAAAAGGAGCAAATATTGGAAACCTATTCTGCACAGCTCCAAAAATCCTGAAACTCCACGGAAGTCAGTTTTGGAATTAATAAGAATTATTGAGCGAAGAAAACACCAGAGGGGGCCCACACCCTGGCAAGGAGGGTGGGCGCGCGCCCACCCCTACTAGGTGCGCCCCCTGTCTCCTGGGCACCATGGTGGCCCTCCGGTGCCCATCTTCTGCTATATGAAGACTTTTACCCTGGGGAAAAATTAGAGGCAAGCTTACGGGATGAAACTCCGCCGCCACGAGGCGGAACCTTGGCGGAACCAATCTAGGGCTCCGGCAGAGCTGTTCTGTCGGGGAAACTTCCCTCCAGGAGGGGGAAATCATCACCATCGTCATCACCAACAATCCTCTCATCGGGAGGCGGTCAATCTCCATCAACATCTTCACCAGCACCATCTCCTCTGAAAACCCTAGTTCATCTCTTGTATCCAATCTTGTATCAAAACCACAAATTGGTACCTGTGGGTTGCTAGTAGTGTTGATTACTCCTTGTAGTTGATGCTAATTGGTTTACTTGGTGGAAGATAATATGTTCAGATCCTTAATGCATATTATTACTCCTCTGATTATGAACATGAATATGCTTTGTGAGTAGTTACGTTTGTTCCTGAGGACACGGGTGAAGTCTTGCTATTAGTAGTCATGTGAATTTGGTATTCGTTCGCTATTTTGATGAGATGCATGTTGTCTTTCCTCTAATGGTGTTATGTGAACATCGACAACATGACACTTCACCATTATTTGGGCCTAGAGGAAGGCATTGGTAAGTAATAAGTAGATGGTGGATTGCTAGAGTGACAGAAGCTTAAACGCTAGTTTATGTGTTGCTTCGTAAGGGGCTGATTTGGATCCATATGTCTAATGTTGTCGTTAGGTTTACCTTAATACCTCTTTTGTAGTTGCGGATGCTTGCAATAGGGGTTAATCATAAGTGGGATGCTTGTCCAAGTAAGGGAAGTACCCACATATCAAATTATTAAAGTACCAAACGCGAATCATATGAGCGTGATGAAAACTAGCTTGACGATAATTCCCATGTGTCCTCAGGAGCTCTTTTCTCATTATAAGAAATTTTCCAGGCTTGTCCTTTCCTACAAAAAGGATTGGGCCATTTTGCTGCACTTTATTTACTTTCATTGCTTGTTACTCGTTACAATTTATCTTATCACAAAACTACCTGTTACCTACAATTTCAGTGCTTGCAGAGAAAACCTTACTGAAAACCGCTTGTCATTTCCTTCTGCTCCTCATTGGGTTTGACATTCTTACTTATCGAAAGGACTATGATAGATCCCCTATACTTGTGGGTCATCACATAGTCTCACTTATATTTGAATGGGTCAAGCGAAGGATGCCAGTTTACTTCTCAATACATACATAATTTCAAGTGCATGACATTCAATTCATTCATAAATTTTACTCTAAAGATATAAGTGAAGCATAAGAATAAATGATCAAACTTATTCAATAATGGATTCTTTAAGATAGTGGGATAAACCCTAGTGACTAAAGTTTTACCTCTTCCAACCCACTTTTAAGAGTAATGCAATCCACATGGTCAATCGTGTCACCCTCTGAATTAGTGGGATCAATAATATCTAGAGTTTACCTCTTTAAACCCACTTTCAATGATAGTTTCATCCATACCCTGAAAGATATAAGTGAAGCTCATAGAGCATTCTATAGATATCATAAATAAAGAGAGACCAGTATCCAAACTCAAAAGATATTAGTGAAGCAAACGGAGCCTTCTTTAAATAGCCAAACTCAAAAGATTTAAGTGATACACAAAGAACATTCCATAAATTGAACAACCAAGGACCATACAGGATCATTCCCAACCATCATGGTGTTCATTTATTCCTAAGTAAAAGAAAAATGACACTCCAAGAATTTACACATACCATGTGAACAAATAAAAACATAGGCTCAACTGAGACATACCGATAGTTGTTGAAAAGATCAAGGGGATGCTGGTGCATCCCAAAGCATGGAGCTTGAGACCTCTTCCAATAATTTCTCAAGGATGCCTTGGGCATCCCCAATTTTGATCTCTTGCGCCCCTCCAACTTTATCTCATATCGCTATCTCCCCTAAGTCTTAATAACTTCATCCAAACCAAACTTAACAAAACTTTTATTAGATGGGTTAGTACACATAAACATAACTCACATATCATGTACTACCAAGACAAGATGCATAATTACTTGCAACTTTAGCTACTATATACTTTCATTTCCGCAATTTATACCCCCAATATAAGCCATTAATACTCAACTATAAGCAGGTAACAAAACTATAACAGCAATCAGTCAAAATCAAAACAGTCTCTAGTAATCTATTTAATATGCATAATTATGTAACTCTGAAAATTCTTCAAAATTAGGATGTCACAGAAAACTTATATGAAAGTACTATGAAATTTTTCATAAATTAATCATGTTCTAGTACAGAGAATTAATTCAAATATTGGAGGCAAAAGTTTATATTTCTACACAGAACAAAGAAAACTTGCAACTACAATATCCTAAAGGCAATCCTGGACACATTATTTTTATGGTACAGTGGTTTATACAAGTGGATAATTATTTAAAAAATAATAATTTGTGGTTCAAGATTCACAAAGTTTCCATGGGCATGAGCAAAGTTCAAAGCTAGGCCCAACTTCAACAATGCTCATATTTCTCCTTTTTCACTTTTCTTTTCGAAAAAGTTTTAGGTTCTTCACTTTATTTATTTATTTTCTCTTGAAAAAGTTTATTAGCACACAAAAGAAGAAACATGACTCTCTAAAACTTTCAAGTTGTATCCCAAGCGGCATTTTTTAAAGTATTAAGCTGGGCATAAAAGTGCAAGTACATCTCATTTTGTTGTTGTTTCATGTTCCCTATCTAAACGTGCAACTAATCCCCGGGTGGTTTTGGTAATTAATAACAACATATATGGCATATATCTAATGCACATTGATAATAGATTTCAGAGAAGATCAATGATTGGCATGGCAAAGACTAGTGGGTGTGGACCTCTCAAAATACAAAGGGTAAAGATTGGCAAAGCTTCAAGGATCTAGATTTTTGGTTAAGTGTCCAAGATCACATTGAGTCCATAGGAAAGCCAATAATATTAAAAGGGGATGAGATTTTGATCATGACTCAATTTCTCAAGTGCTTAGTGATATTGCTCCAAAACTCTCAAATGTTTCTCCACTTATCTTATCCAAAACCCTAAATATCCATCTCGATCCCACCGACCCCATCCGGACCCACCGAGATGATCTCATATACTGCCACATGCCAAACCCTAATCCTTCGGTGCAACCAAAATGGATCTCGGTCTCACCAAGATGGCCTGGCTAAGTTTATGTGATGAAGTTGCTTCATTTCGAAATCACCAAGATGAACCAATTAGAATTTCCCAAACGAGGTCTTTCCCAAGCCATTACACTTCGGTCCCACCGATTTGGTACGATCGGTCTCAACGAAAAGCCTAATGCTCAAGTCTTTTGCACTAGTCGGTCTCACCGAGATTTTCATGTCGGTGTCACCGAGTTAGGTCAAAGACTTGTAACTGTTAGATTTTTAGTGTTGTCTATTTATACCCATCCACCACCACCTACTCTCTAAGAGATCCATCAGAATAAAACACAACTTCCACTACTCATTATCTGAGAAGAGAACCACATACTAATGTGTTGAGATCAAGAGATTCCAATCCAACCATTTGAACCGTGATTTCTAGCCTTCCTCGAGTTGATTTACATTCAATCCCCTCTCCTACCTGTTCGCACACGAACACGTCACCGTGTACCTCCAACATCGAGGGTGATGCACCGCAAATCACATCAAAGGAGACCCATACAGAAGCGCGGTACACAAGCAAGTCGGTGGGTGCTTTTGGGAACCCGAAACCCTACGTGCCCGGGAGGGACCCCGTCTGGACGCGCAGCGGCTATGGGTTTCCCTAGGTCAACCTGATCACCCCTAGTGCCTTGAGGTTCGCCACCCTACAAACGAGGAACGGATGAAGAACGAGAAGATAGATACAAGGGAGAGGGATAATGAACACGAAAAAGTAGTAGATTGATTTGTTCGATTGTGTGTTGTTCAATCGGTCATCACCTCTCATCTATTTATGAGGCGGCTGGACTTCCCATACAAGAAAAGGACTAAAAAATCCATCCAAAACAATAAAAACCCTAACCTAACTCAGACAGGAATCTTTGGCAACTTTCCGAATCAACTCGTTCTCACCGATTGGTTTGCTTCGGTCCCACCGAGTGCACGTGGCCAACTCTCTTTATCTTTATGTAATTTTCCGATCAACTCGGTCTCACTGATTGGTTTGCTTCGGTCCCACCGAGTGAATGTGGCCACCTCTATGTAACTTTCTGTAATTTCCCGGCTCAAGTCGGTCTTACCGAGTAAAATCAACTCGGTCGGTCCGAAATGACTCTGCAGCTTCTGTTTCTAAACTTGGTTTGCCTCCACAGGTTGCATACGACCTCGGATTAGGACGATTTTATATCAAAATCAACCATTTCGACGAGACGCACAACTTTGGTGTTGAAGTATTTTCCATAGGAGGTCAACTTAATAGAGGCTCAAGCCATTCTTTAATCTGGTGTCAACTTGAGCATCTCTGGACTTGTCATAACTATTGCATCCGAGCTCCATTTTAGACCATCTTCATATCCATCCCGATCTTCTCGAAGAGAGCCATTCCATGGTGACCTCCAATCATAAGTTTGAATTAATATTGATATATCCTAAGCATATTTGACTGTGCCGCTTTTGAGCGTCA
>NC_057813.1:527438850-527482996 GCF_018294505.1 Triticum aestivum | reverse complement strand
TGTGCCAAAAAATAACGTGTATGTCGGAGTAATGGGCCACGGGTAGGCTAACTCGAGCCCCTGAACCTTTCAAGACATTGGGGCGGACTGCGCCCCTCAAGACCCCACGATAAGGAGCCGCCTTCTGGGAGTCGGCGGCAAGGCCGCCGACTGCCCCTCACGGCCGAGTCCCAGGGACGACTTCGAGATAAGCCGACTCCTAGCTGACGGCTTCCAGAGAAGCCGGCTATGGGGAGTCGGCCCGTGACTCCCACCACCTCCTGCCTTCGCCACGATGGACGGGACAGGGTACTGTCATCGCGTGGCCCATCCCTGCCCTGCTTACGAAGGGCTGGCATGGCCACAGTGCGCCGTATCGATGGAGATCTCCATCGATACGGCGCGGCATTGTTGCCATGCCTGCCCTGACCTCAGCCCCCGTGGGTGGCGCACTGTGCCCACGATGGCCTGCCTGTACGGCCCAGAGACGGCGGGTCCCACCCGTCGGCGGGGGTACAGAAGACGGCAAGAGCGCCACAAGACGGACCCGATGGGAGTCGGCCCCCAGGAGTTGGCCAGCCCCTCCCACGGGCCCCGCACGCCATTAACTAGACAAGACGGGGAATGGCGACAGTGATCGTCCGCCAGGCGGCGCCACTGTTGCCACGACCCCATGACCAAGCCAGCGTCATTAGAAGCATGTCTACAGTAATCCGTAGCCGGCGTGACCCGCCCACGGCGGACAGGACCTGTCGGCTCCGTATCGGGCCTGTCGGCGGGGCCCGCCAGTCGGCGGGCCCCAACAGTCGACGGAGAAGACGGCGGCCTGAGAGACATACGGCTGGGACCCACACCCAGCTAGATTACCATTGTATCCCTGAGGGGCGGGCCTATATAAGCCCCCCGGGGCACCCATGCAAGGGCGTCGCTTCTTTAGCACTAGACCAGATCATATAGGAAGGAGGGAGCTAGCCTTGCCTTATCCTACCTCCAGGAAACAGCTAAAGGAGCAACCTTGTACTCACTTTGCCATAGTGATCATGCGGAGTCCCCGCAAAGCAGCAGTAGGGGTGTTATCTCCACGGAGAGCCCTGAAGCTGGGTAAGATTCGCCGCGTGCATGCCTTCACCTCATCTCGTTTCCAGGCATCAGCGACGTTCTACTCGCCCCCACCATGATAAGCCATCCTTTGGCATATGTCGCACCCAACTCCCGACATTTGGCGCCCACCATGGGGCGAGGTGCACCGCCGTCCGGAGACCTGCTCTGGATGGGAACCCTTTTTCTCCCTAGCGAGCGCAGCCAGCCCAGCACGCCAGATGGAGTCTGCGCCGATGCGCTACACGGTGCTAAGATCGCCTGCGCAGCCAGCTGCCTCGCCGAACTTGTCGGCGAGGTTCGCCTCTCCGACGAGCATGCATCCGACGCAGGCACGGGCGGCCCCAAGAGCGTCCTCGCGGGCCTCCTTGACCAACTCCACGTCGCCGGCGAGCCTGCCGTGGACCTGGAGTCCATAGGCTCCACCGAACCAATGCTGGTCGACTCCGACACTGCGTCGCTCGATGCGTTCCCCACCAACGTGGTGGTCTACGACGAGCCGCTCCCTCGTGCGGAGAGCGGCGGAAGCACCGTCACAAAGTTTCTCGTCCTCGATCATGGCGAGCGTTCCGGTGAAGAAGCTCATGATCCACTCAACGCGGCTCTGCAAGACCTGACCGCGCCTATTCCGGGAGACGCTGACGCCGAGACGCTGGAGGCGCGCCGCCTTCAGCTCGTCGAAGGCGCGAAAAAGCTGGCAAGCATGAGACGCTTGTCAGAAGCCTACCAGCGTGAGATGGATCGCGCCGTGGGCGGCACGCCGACCCCAACTGGGACTAGCCGCCTAGGCACGGTCCGGCAGCGCGGCGTGGCCATTGCCAACCTGTTCGGGGCCAATCTCCCTATGTACAGCACACCTGCAGAGAACATCTGCGCCACCCAGGCGGCGGTGGACAAGCTAGACAACTTCGAGGGTGAAGAGCGCCGCCTGATGACGGAGTGAGTCCAGCAGCTCCTCGACGCGGCTGCCATGTAGAATGAAGCCGGCTGCCGCACGGAGGTGCCGCAACGACAAAACGACGACCTGCCTCCCCGCTGAGATCAAGGCGCGACGTCTCGGACACCAACTGGCGGTGTCCGAGGAAAGAAAGACAAGGAGCCGGCTATCAGCCATAGTCGGACTCGCATCACCATCGAGCGCGACCAAGACGGCCGCCCCAAAGCAGTGGAACGGCGGGACGACTATCTGCCTCCTCTTCCTAGCAAAGAAAGGCGAGTCACCCCGCCACCCATTGAGCATCCCACTCTCGGCGACCGCCTTGGCCGCCGAGAGGGAGTCGGAGAAAATGACGCCCGCCATCGGATCGACCGACTCCACCGATCCCTGGCACTGGAAGAAGAAGACGAGTTGGGTCCTCCCTATTTCGGACCTCGCATCCGAGACGAGCCCTTTCCCAAAGGGTTCACGCTCCCCCGAGATACGCCCAAATACACCGGCTCCATGAAGTCGGAAGACTGGCTGGTTGACTACTCCACGGCCGTCAACATAGCAGGCAACAAGTGTGTTGCCGTAAAGCATGTTCCGCTCATGCTCCAGGGCACGGCCCGGACATGGTTGAACAGCCTGAAGCCCCACAGCATCAACAGTTGGGTCGACTTCGCCGAAGCCTTCGTTCGCAACTTCACGAGCACGTACAAGCGACCTCCCAAGCCTCGCCAACTCTCCTTGTGCGTGCAAGGCCCCGACGAGTCCACTCGCGACTACCTCACGCGCTGGGCCGAGCTTCGGAACTCCTGCGAGGGCGTGCACGAGGTGCAGGCCATCGAGTACTTCACTACCGGGTGCAGAGAAGGCACCCTCCTCAAGCACAAGCTCCTCTGGGACAAGTCGGAGACCCTCGACGAGCTGCTGATCATAGCAGACAAATACGCCACGGCCGACTCCTCCATGAAGGCGGAGATTCAAGTTAGTGAGACCGGCAAAGTAGCCCCTCAGGCTCCCAGAACTCCGGCTGGGGACGCTAGTCGGCGACAACAACAGAACAATCACAAGCGCAAAGCCCCGCAGCCGGCTTCCAGTAGCCGACAAGTTGCGACAGTCGAAGACCAGCAGCCGGAGGAGCAGCCTCCGACCAAGCGACAGAAAGGCGGCAAGTCCAACTGGTTGCCGGCCTTCTCTTACGAGTAGACCCTAGATGGCCCCTGCAAGTTCCACAGTGGCGCGAAGCCGTCGAACCACACCACCCGGAAATTCCACTAGCTCACCAGAATCACCAAGGGAGACGGCCTCCTGCCTCCCCCGCCTGTTGGGCCGCCGCCTCCACCGCCACCCCAGCAGCCGGCTGTCAGGACAGTCGGCGCAGTACAAGACGAGTACCTAGAAGAGCACGAAGCTTATGTGGTGTTCACCAGTGTGGCTGACGATCAACGCAGCAGGCGGCTGCAGCAGCAAGATGTGAATGTAGTAGCATCAAGTACTCCAGAGTTCATGCACTGGTCTGAGAATCCTATCAGTTGGAGTAGAGCTGATCACCCAAAGGTGATGTCGAGTCCGGGCTCCTACACCCTGGTCTTAGGTGCCACCTTTGCCACAGATAGGCGGGCCGCTCGCTTCTCGCGAGTGCTGATAGACGAAGGCAGTAGCATCAACATCCTGTACAACGATACCATGGAGAAGTTAGGAATCAAGCAAAGACAGCTTCAGAGCAGCCGGACTATGTTCCACGGCATTGTTCCTGGCCTTTCCTACTCACCAATCGGAAAATCCTGATAGACGTCCTCTTTGGAGACAAAGATCATTTCCGCCGATAGCCAGTTTGATTTGAAGTGGTGGACCTCGAAAGCCTGTACCATGCGTTGCTTGGCCGACCTGCTTTGGCCAAGTTCATGGCGGTCCCCCACTACGCCTACCTCAAGATGAAGATGCCGAGTTCCAAGGGGATTCTGACCATAGCCGGCGACTACATAAAGTCGTCCGCTTGCGCGGCCGAAAGTAGTCTGCTAGCCGAGTCCTTGGTGATCGCAGCTGAGAAGAGGCTTCTTGATCGGGTTGTGGCGATGGCCGGCAAGCAGCCCGAGATGTCGCCCAACCCCAAGGAGTCGGAAGCTGAAGGTTCGTTCAAGCCGGCCAAAGAAACGAAGAAGATACCCTTGGACCCGAAACACCCAGAGAGGTACGCTGTCATAGGTGCAAACCTTGATAACAAATAGGAAGGCGAGCTCATCGATTTCCTCCGTGAGAATCGAGACATCTTCGCATGGTCCCCTAAAGACATGCCAGGTTTACCGACGGAATTCGCCGAGCACAAGTTACATGTCCGATTTGATGTGAAGCCCGTCGGGCAGCCCTTGCACCGCCTGTCAGAAGAGAAGAGAAGAGTTGTTGGAGAAGAGAGAGCCCGGCTCCTGGTAGCCGGCTTCATTATGGAAGTGTTTTTCCCAGAGTGGCTAGCAAACCCGGTCCTGGTGCTGAAGAAGAACAAGCAGTGGTGGATGTGTATTGACTACATAAGCCTCAACAAAGCTTGCCCCAAGGACCCATTTGCTTTGCCGAGAATTGATCAGGTGATAGAATCCACAGCCGGATGCGAGCTGTTGAGCTTCTTAGATGCATATTCAGGATATCACCAGATCAAGCTGAACCCGGCTGACAGACTGAAGACTGCCTTCATCACGCCGTTTGGAGCCTTCTGCTACCTGACCATGACGTTCGGCTTGAGGAATGTTGGCGCCACCTTTCAGCGTTGCATGCAGAAGTGCCTCGTCAAGCAACTCGGCAGAAATGCCCACGTCTACATGGACGATGTGGTGGTGAAGACGGAAAAGCGTGGAACATTGCTGGAAGACCTCAAGGAAACCTTTGAGAACCTGCGCCGATTCCAGATCAAGCTCAACCCTGAGAAGTGCGTCTTCAGAGTACCAGCCGGCCAACTCCTTGGCTTCCTGGTCTCTGAACGCGGCATAGAGTGCAACCCTGTAAAGATCAAGGCCATCGAGAGGATGGAGGTACCCAGCCGACTGCTAGACGTGCAAAAGTTCACCGGCTTCTTGGTGTCCATCAGCCGATTCATCAGTCGGCTAGGCGAGAAGGCTCTCCCTTTATACCAGCTCATGAAGAAGACGACCTTTTTCGAGTGGAACCCCATGGCGGACAAAGCTTTTCTCCAGTTGAAGAAAATGTTGACTACTCCCCCCTTGCTGGCGGACCCGACTCCTAAAGAGCCCATGCTCCTATACATTGCCGCCACCAGCCGGGTAGTCAGCACAGTCATTGTAGTTGAACGCAATAAGGAAGGCAAGGCACTACCTGTCCAGAGACCGGTATATTACCTGAGCGAAGTACTGTCGACCTCCAAGCAGAACTACCCCCACTACCAGAAGATGTGCTACGGCGTGCAATTTGCCGCCAAGAAGTTGAAGCCTTACTTTCAGGAGCATCCAATCACTGTGGTTTGCACAGCCCCACTAGCCGAGATCATCGGAAGCCAAGATGCTTCTGGCCGAGTGGCCAAATGGGCCATTGAGCTCGCTCCCTACACCATCTACTACCAGCCCCACACCGCCATCAAATCGCAAGCACTGGCTGACTTCCTCGTTGACTGGGCCGAGACCCAGTACCTGCCGCCAGCGCCCGACTCCACCCATTGGCGGATGCATTTCGACGGCTCCAAGATGCACACCGGCTTGGGAGCCGGCGTTGTCCTCACTTCCCCCAAAGGCGACAAGCTCAGATATGCGCTGCAGATCCATTTCGCCGCCTCCAATAATGTCGCTGAATACGAGGCGCTCATTCACGGGCTCCGGCTTGCCAAAGAACTTGGCATTCGCCGGATCCTGTGTTATGGCGACTCCGACTTAGTGGTCCAGCAGTCATCTGGCGATTGGGACGCCAAAGATGCAAACATAGCGAGCTACCGCTTCCTTGTACAGCAACTCAGCGGATATTTTGAGGGGTGCGAGTTCCTTCACGTGCCAAGAAATGACAAAGACCAAGCAGACGCCCTGGCACAAATCAGCTCCACCCTCCAAGCAATACCATCCGGCATCGCCCTTCGGCGCCTCCTCTAGCCATCTGCCAAGCCTTCACTAGAATCAGACTCCATCTTTGTGCCGGCTCCCCCCGAAGAAGTCAGATCCGACTCAAGAGCCCCAGCAGGCGGCACGAGAATTCTTACAAATGGCTCCAAGAACGCCGCAGTCGAAGCCGGCCAGGGGACTTCAGAACCCGGCCCGGGGACTGCGGCGACCAGTCCGAAGACTCCAGAACTCGGCCCGGGGACTGCACCAGTCGGCCTGGGGACTTCATCAATCCAGCAAGCGGCCGCAGACTCCAGCCCGCCGCCTCCCAGCCTAGCCGCCCTCGTCCAAGTCACGGTGCTGGTAGTTGAAAAAATAGCAGCACCCTCATGGGCCCAGCCCGTCCGCAAGTTCCTAGTGAGCAAAGAGCTGCCAACCGATGAAATCTTGGCTTGGCAAGTACAACACCGAGCGGCAGCTTACACCATAGTCAACAGAGAGTTGGGTGAGGCACAGCGTCACTGGTGTCTACCAACGTTGCGTCGAGCCAGAGCAAGGCCAAGCAATTCTCAAAGACATCCATCAAGGCGAGTGTGGCCACCATGCGGCTTCAAGAGCACTCGTCGCCAAAGCCTTTCTACACGGTTTCTTCTGGCCAACCGCCCTAGAAGAGGCCAAAGAATTGGTCCAAAAGTGCAAAGGGTGCCAGAAGTTCCGCTCCAAGCCACATCAGTCGGCTTCCGCACTCAAGACTATCCCCATCGGCTGGCCCTTTGCGGTTTGGGGCCTGGACATGGTGGGACCATTCAAAACAGCACGAGGCGGCCTAACTCACTTACTTGTCGTGGTGGACAAGTTCACCCAGTGGATAGAAGTAAAGCCCATCAAGAAGTTGAATGGTCCGACTATAGTGACTTTCATCACCGACATCACGACTCAGTACGGCATACCACACAGCATCATCACCGACAATGGCACAAATTTCGCCAAAGGTGCCTTGGCCCGTTTCTGCCTGACACAGGGCATCCGACTGGACTTAGCGTCCATTGCCCATCTGCAGTCAAACGGCCAGGTAGAGCGAGCAAACGGCCTCATCCTGTCGGGCATCAAGCCTCGGCTGGTTGAACCACTAGAGCGTTCGGCCGACTGTTGGCTTGATGAGTTGCCGGCCATCCTCTGGAGTCTGCGCATGACTCCAAACAAGTCAACCGGCTTCACACCTTTCTTCCTCGTCTATGGTGCTGAAGCCATCATCCCGACGGACATAGAGTTCGACTCCCCTCGAGTCACCATGTACACCGAGGAGGAAGCAGAAGAAGCACGACAAGACGGTGTCGATCTGCTGGAAGAGGGACGCACTCAGCCGGTCCAGCATCTACCAGCAGAGCCTGTGCTAATACTACAACAGGAAGGTCAGGCCGAGATCTTTCCAAGAGGGCGACCTTGTGCTCCGACTGATCTAGCGAACAGCTGGTCAGCACAAGCTGTCGGCGCCTTGGGAAGGCCCCTTCATTATCAGCTAAGTGCTGGGGAACGACTCCTACTACCTGATCGACACTCAGAAGCCCCGAGCGCGCAAGAGGGACGACTCCGGCAAAGAGATGGAACTCCCACGGAATGCAAATCTTCTCCGAAGATTTTACAGTTGATGCAGTATGTATCACGCTACCCTTTGTATTAAAGTACCAAGACTTCGGGCCCCCCGAGACGAGCTCGGGGACTGCCCCTTTTTTGTTATCTGTATGATAATTATGCCTTCAAGTATGCTACTCTTTGTTATGCCGCTTGGCACCGGGCTCGACTAGTCGGCCCGGGGACTCGCCGCCTCGCGCTATGAATTGCTTCCTGCAGTCAGACAAGTAGTGTGCGGTGCCTAAGCCGGCTCTTGTCAGAAGCCGCAGCTTGCAGAGCGATGTTTGGTGGGTAGGAATAAGGAAGAATGGGCACTCACATGAAAAATGGCTAAGGACTCAAAGAATAAACATAGCTTAAGCCGGCTTCCAGCCTCCCTTAGCAAAGCCGACTCTTGAGTAGTCGGCTTGCCGCTTTCTATCCAACTTGTTAAAAAGACTCTAAAAATGGCCAAGTACTTGCCTTCCCAAAGTAGCCAAGCATTTGATCCAAAGGCGGTCCGCAGAACGGCTGTCCGACTGGCAAGGTGACGACTAAGGGAAGGCGGCAAAGGAAAAAGCCAAAAGAGCAATCAGCAATGAAAGATAGAATTCGGATAAATATTTACATAACATAGGCCCTTGGTCGAATCTTCAAGCAGAAATTCAAAATACACCCCGCGGGTGGAATTGTTCGAATTAACAAGTTCTTAAAAGACCACTAAAGCAGATAAAATGAAGGCAAGACGGCATCCTAGGAAGCGGCAGACGGGTTCGGAGGGCCGGAAGAGACGGCGGTGTCAGGCGCCGGGGCGGCCGGCTGGACAGTCTCGGCTTGATCGTCTCTAGCGGCAGCCAGCTCGGTTGGGCGTGGTTCATTGCTTGAGGCACGGTCGAGCTGAGGCTGGTCGCCCGCTCCGTATTCTGGCGCCTCCGTCTCACCTCCGTCCTCCGCCTCACCTTCCTCCTCGGCGGTGGAACCGATCACCTCTGCCGAGTCCTCGTCATAATCCGGGTTCATCCCGAACCACTCCGGTGGCGCCTCCCCGCCATCTTCAGCCCGATCAGGGACGAAGATGCTGGTGTCTGCGTAGTCGGCGATCGCCGCCGCACGCGCGACGAGGGCGTCTTCCACAGCTATCAGCTCCGCCTGGGCCTCTGACCAAAACGCGGCCAGCCTGTCCAGGTCCAGCCCTGGATACCACGCCTTGACGAATTCCAAGGCCCGGCGCGCTCCAGCCCGGGCCGAGGAACCCTTCCAGGCCTCAAGACGACCAGCTGCGACCTCCAGCCAGTCGGCAGTCCGACTGGGAGTACGCAGAACCGGCATGTCTGGCCACAGGGCAACAATCGCCTGGGCGCCGAGACGTTGAAGCCGGCGCAACATCCGATGGGTCGGCCGCAGACGAGCCTCGATGCTCAGAAGCTGCTCATCGAGGGTCCGGGGGGCGTTGGCGGCAATCTCCGCACCATTTGCCCTCCGCGCCTCGCGATCAGCCTCGATGGCCTGAGTGGCCGCCTGCGAGTGGCCAGGGAAGAAGTCTGCCAAGACAAAAAAAAGTAGCAAGTCAAAAAATCAGGAGTCAGCCCGACCCATAGTCAGCGGCTCAAAGAAAGTAAAGAAACTCACCATCGACAATGTCCTCAATCTCATGGAAGCCGGAGGTCAGCAGTGCCTCCTTGTCGGTCTAGGAGGAGCGCTCGCTTTCGAACTTGGCTGGGAGAGCAGTCTCTTTCTTCCCTGCCTCGTCCTGCGCCTTCTTCAGCAGCTCCCTTTGCTCCGCCAGCTGCGCAGCCAGCAGGTCGTGCTCCGCGGCAAGCTTGCTGCACTCCTTCCCCTTGGCACGCAAGGCGGTGTTGGCTTCGCCCAGCAGCTGCTGAAGAGTGGCGTTGGCCTCTGAAGAATAAAAAGGAAAAGACGTTAAGTTCTCAGCAAAGAAGGTCGCCAGGAAGATCCGGCCCGACTGCTCAGCAGTCGGCCCGAATCTCGGGGACTAAAGCCCGCGGGTGCGCCAGCGCGCCCCCGTGAAGAAGGAGGACTCACTCCGGCTCTCCGACAAGTCGGCAGTCCGCATGCCCAGCTCCTCAACATTGCGGTTGAAGGCAGTGACGCGGAGGTTGTGATACTCCTGTGATAAGAATTTTAGACAAAGATAAGCATTGGAACTCGCCAGAAGGAGTTCCGAGCCGCCTGCTCAGCAGCCGTCCCGAAACTCGGGGACTACACCCAGTGGGTGCGCTAGCGCGCCCCCACAGAGAAGAACAAGGAAAAACAAAGTCAAAAATGAAAGCATACTCGGACGGCTGCTCGCAATGCTAGATGCGCCTTGGTGTAGTTTTGGATGGCGTCGCCCTCGGCTCGCAGTTTCGCCTGAACGTCCAGAAGAGCCTGGTTCAGTGGGCCTGTGCCGCCTCCTCGCACCCACGCAACGGGCGCGACACTCGTCGCCTCAGCGTCTAGGATGGCCGAGCTGGCGGCGCCGGTCGCCAAGGGGTGTGGCACCGAAATCGCCTTCTCAAGGCGGTGGCGCGCTGGCGAGGCGACTTGAAGGAGCAGCTTCGCCACGGACTCGTCCTCAATCGGTGGCACCGGCGGTTCTACCGGCTGTTTACCTTGCGCACTCCCAGACGGCGGCGGAGGCAACGGTGGCAGCACGGCCGTGTCCGACATGGAGGCCTCACCTCTTTCCCTCTCCATGCGGGGTTCTCACCGCCGGCTTCCCCAGTCTGCCCCGTGAACTCCGGGGGCAGCAGCGTGGAGTTCAGCGGGATGACGAGCAGCGCCGATTGGCGGTGCGCGGCCTCCTTAGCTCGCCGCATTGCCGCAACAGCGGCTTCGGCCTCATCCAGCTTCCTCTAGGTGGAGGCTGTCTCCTTCTTGGCCTCTGCCTTCTCCAAGCGAGCGACTTCGTCCTCGTCGCGCTTCTCCCACGCAATCCACTCCGTCGCCTCCCAGAGGTCGGCGGCGGGGTCAATCCGCCGAGTAGTGGCGGACGTCTCTGCCGACCCATGACGGAGGCGGCGGCGACCCTCTCAAAGGTGAGGGGAGCCCTGAAGCGAGGAAGGCATGTAAAAGATTTGGACAAGATTCACCAGTAGAAAACAAGACAAAAGGCGGAGGCACTTACGCTGAGACCAGTGGCGGCTTTTTCACTTCCTTACGGAAGAGGTTGGCCTTCGCGATCGCCTCCTCCCGCTTTGTCGCGGCAGCCGCCCCCTTGAACTTCTTCGACCGGCCGCCAAGCAAGCTCGGCCCGGCCCGGCGCCTCTTCGCGCCGCCTTGACCATCCAAGCCGGCGGAGGAACTCGCGCTTGGCTGGCCGGCCCTTGGTTGGTGGCGCGGGGCAAATTTCCCCTCGGCGTCGTCATCAGGCCAGTCGGTAAAGGTGGCCGAGGGCCTCAAGCCTCCTCCTCCTCCTCCTCCTTCGGCGTCGGCCTCCATCACCGCGGCCCCCAAGTCAGGCTCGTCTACGTTGCTCGCCGCTCGGTCGAAGACGAACTGATGGGCCGGGCCCGCGGTGCCGGCTGAAGGCTGGATGAGGGGGTTCTGACTCGAGAAAAACCAAAAAGATCAGAAGTTGGATTCGGCTGCAAAAGAAGACAGAACAAGAAGAGAGATGACTTACAGCAGGCGGGGGGTTGGCGCGTGAGTACGGCTCCTTGCCGAACCGCCAATCCGCCGCGAGATTGCAGTTTGCTATGTAATTGACCGTGTCCGCCACCTCCACGTGGGGCATGTCCTTGGAGCACATCCGACTCGGGTCCCGGTAGCCGCTCATCTGACAGATCAGATGAGGTCGGCCTAGGAGCGGGAGGACTCGGCACGCCATGAAGGCGGCCAGCAGGTCGGCCCCGGTCAGACCCTCCAACTGCGTCAGTACTCGGAGTCGCGCGACGGCGGCGGCACCAGCGGGAGTCAGCGTCTTGACCCGATGGGACCATCTGGGGAGCCTCCCAGCTGGTGCGCCGGCTTCGTAAGGCGGCAGATTGACCCAGTCGCCATCTGGGGCGACGTTCTTCACATAAAAATAAGACTATTGCCACATCTTCACCGACTTAATCAGCGGGATGGTGGGAAACGGGTTATCGGCCACCGATCTCCGCATCGCGATGAAGGCACCACACTGGGCCGGCACGCCGGCGACGTGCGTGCCGAGCTTGGACTGAAAGAACTCCCCCCATAGCTCGATGGTGGGGAGAACGCCGAGGAAGCCTTCGCACAAGGTGGCGAAGGCAGCCAGCAACACCACCGTGTTCGGGGTAAGGTGGTGCGGCTGGAGCCCGTGAAACTCCAAGAAGGAGCGGAAGAAACCGCTCGCCGGCAGCCCAGGCCGCGCATGAGGTGCGAGTGGAATACGACCCGCTCGCCCTCCTCCGGCGCTGGTGATACTTCCCTCTCCGGCGCGGCACGGGCCCGCACTAGGTCCTCGCCGGGGAGGCGACGCGTCTTACGAAGGAACTCAATGTGGTCATCGTCCACTTCGGAGCCGTCCCACACGCCGGAGCGTACGGCAGAAGGTGCGGCGGCGGAGGAAGAGCTCATCGCTGCGGGCGTGGCGTGGTTCGGCGCGGCGGCGGCGAGAGGAAGAACAAGCAAGAGGAAGTGAAGGGAGTAGGGAATATGGGCGCGCGTGCTCCGCCGCCCCCTCCTCCCGCCTACTTATAGGCTCGTGGGCTGAGAAGCCGATGGGGCGGACGTGGGATTAACTGTGCCTAGGACCCCACGCCCCCCACGATTTACCACACGAAGTAACTGCGCGCAGTTACGATGTGGGGATCCCAACCGTCCGCACGGGCGCAACAGATCCGTTCACGTGCCGAGGCGCGGTAGTGGCGGGCCCCGCCTGACGCCCTGCCCCGTCGCGCGCGTGGGTGGGTAGACTGACCCTGCCGCGTGCCGCCACGCGAATGATCCGCAACGGGCAGCTTCCCAGAAGCTTATCAGGCACGCTGCCTGGATCCCGCTACGACCTTCAAACTCTTTAAGGGGCAAGACGGCCTTCTGCGAGTCCGACTCCAGTTAGTCGGCCAAGAGGAGGACGGTGAGCAAGGTCCAGATTCCACCACCAAAAGGATAAAACTGTTGAGACTCCTCGACATGTCACCCTCGGTGCCTCACCAGCTTCGGGGACTACTGTCGGAGTAATGGGCCACGGGTAGGCTAACCCGAGCCCCTAAACCTTTCAAGACATCGGGGCGGACTGCGCCCCTCAAGACCCCACGATAAGGAGCCGCCTTCTGGGAGTCGGCGACAAGGCCGCCGACTGCCCCTCACGGCCGAGTCCCAGGGACGACTTCAAGATAAGCCGACTCCTAACTAACGGCTTCCAGAGAAGCCGGCTATGGGGAGTCGGCCCGCGACTCCAACCACCTCCTGCCTTCGCCACGATGGACGGGGCGGGGTACGGTCATCGCGTGGCCCATCCCTGCCCCACTTATGAAGGGCTGGCATGGCCACAGTGCACCGTATCGATGGAGATCTCCATTGACACGGCGCGGCACTGTTGCCATGCCTGCCCTGACCTCAGCCCCCGTGGGCGGCGCACTGTGCCCACGACGGCCTGCCTGTACGGCCCAGAGACGGCGGGTCCCACCCGTCGGCGGGGGTACAGAAGACGGCAAGAGCGCCACAAGACGGACCCGATGGGAGTCGGCCCCCGGGAGTCGGCCAGCCCCTCCCACGGGCCCCGCACGCCATTGACCAGACAAGACGGGGAATGGCGACAGTGATCGTCCGCCAGGCGGCGGCACTGTTGCCACGACCCCATGACCAAGCCAGCGTCATTAGAAGCATGGCTACAGTAATCCGTAGCCGGCGTGACACGCCCGCGATGGACAGGACCTGTCGGCTCCGTACCGGGCCTGCCGGCGTGGCCCGCCAGTCGGCGGGCCCCAGCAGTCGCGGAGAAGACGACGGCCTGAGAGACAGATGGCTGGGACCTACACCCAGCCGGATTACCATTGTATCCCTGAGGGGCGGGCCTATATAAGCCCCCCGGGGCACCCATGCAAGGGGGGTTGCTTCTTTAGCACTAGAACAGATCATATAGGAAGGAGGGAGCTAGCCTTGCCTTCTCCTACCTCCAGGAAACAGCTCAAGGAGCTACCTTGTACTCACTTTGCCATAGAGATCATGCGGAGTCCCCGCAGAGCAGCAGTAGGGGTGTTATCTCCACGGAGAGCCCTGAAGCTGGGTAAGATTCGCCGGCGTGCATGCCTTCGCCTCATCCCGTTTCCACGCACCGGCGACGTTCTACTCGCCCCCACCATGATAAGCCATCCTTTGGCATATGTCGCACCCAACTCCCGACAGTGTAGATGATGCCAACACTCCATCAGCCTTCTCAGATTCTATATCGTCCATTGCTTGTGTTAACTTTTTGATGCAAACTTTGGGTAAAACCTTCTCAGATTCATTCACAATCCGGTGACAAAGTTCCATAGATATGTATCTCAAAGTCGTCCTCCGAACCATATTGTTCACCCTTTCTCTAGGATTTCATAGATAATCAAGAATGAATTTCCTCTAATCCTTGCTTCCGCCTGCATAAAAATTTCACTAGTGGGCGAAGCGGTGGGCTATGGTTTGGGCTTAACAATGTCAGTCAGATCAAGCATCGACTATTCATAGATATGCAATATACCATGATCAACATGGTAGCCGAATGCTTGTTGTGCCAACTCATTTGCTCTTCAATTTCCATGTCTAGATATATGAGAAATATTAAAGCAACCCCAAGGTAAATTTTATATCTAGAGATACCTCAAAGTAAAGTATAAGTAATTCGTCAAAACATTGACAACCCTTTGATATTTGTGGAACTACTCATAATGAATCATCGAAAGCCTCAATGTGTGTAGCACCTATAGCAACAAAAAGCTCTAAACTGAATAACATTGCATATTCAGCTTTTATTATTGTGCAAAACATATTTTAAGCTGCATGAGGCTTCACAAAATGGCACCATAAGAAGATATATAAACAATACCAACACCATGGCCATTGTTATGAATTCAACCATCAAATCATAATCTCCATTGTACCAGAGAGACAAGGCTAAAATCTATATGATGCATGTCATAAATCGGATGCTCAATAATAAAACAACAATGATTTGGCCTCTCATAAATTTGAAAGATTTGTAGGCCAACTCATATTAAATCAAAGCATAAGCCCACTCACCAATTTTGTTATGAATTGGTCTTGTCTCTCTATCCAATCAAACTAAGGATGATGTTAGCATACTACACCGGTCATGCTTTGACATATTCTTAGGGTGGTAGATAAATATCGGCCATTACCATAAGGTCCATGCAAACTCCATCTACCAAAGCACGTATATCCGAAATAAACAAATGAAATGACTGATACGTCTCCAACGTATCGACTTTTTCTCACGCTTTTCCTCTTGTTTTGGACTCTAATTTGCATGATTTGAATGAAACTAACCCCGGACTCACGTTGTTTTCAGCAGAACTACCATGGTGTTGTTTTTGTGCAGAAATAAAAGTTCTCGGGATGGAACGAAACTTTGCGAGGATTTTTTATGGAATAAAAGAGGATTTTTGGAGCCAAGACCCACTAGAGATGGGCCCCTGGGTGGACACAACCCACCAGGGCGCGTCCCCTCTCCTGGCATGCCCAGGTGGGTTGTACCCACCTGGTGGCCCCACTGATGACCCGCCAGATACTATAAAATCACATTATTCCAGAAAAAATCAGGGAGAAAGAATTATCATGATCCACGAGACGGAGCCGCCAACAAGCCCTGTTCTTCCTCGGGAGGGCAGATTTGGAGTCCGTTTTGGGCTCCGGAGAGGGGGGTCTTCGTTAATCGTCATCACCAACCCATCTTCATCGCCAATTCCATGAAGCTCCCCATCAGGAGTGAGTAATTCCTTTGTAGGTGTTGGCATTCTAGGAACGGGGGTACCCAGACTTGCCTGCCTACGGCCTGCAGCGTGGCCCAAGGAGTGGCCCAGTACGGCCCATCTTCGTCAGCACAAGCTCAAGACCCTCGCGAGGGGCCAAGCCTCGCGGGGCGGACGACAGGAAGCTTCCTCAGGCACAGCCTCGTCAGGCTGGCTCGCGAGGAGGCGGAGAGATTAAGACAGGGTACCTCACGAGGTGCCCGTGACGCAAGCCATGATGACCAAAGCCAGGCGGGCGCCAGGCGGGCGTTGGCCTGGGCAGTGTCCTTGTTTCCCCTTCGGTGCCAAGGGGGCAAGCACAGGCCAAGGCATCAGGCAAAGGTTACCATTTCGGTGCAACAAGACCAAGACCAGCGGAACGGCAGGACGGAGGTCATCGTGGAGCCCAGGAAGGCGTCATCGTCAGAGTCTTTGGCAGGTGAGGACCAACTTTAGTCAGGATAAGTGTACTAGATGTTCCCCTTGAAAATGGCCAATTGTTGGCGGCCTTCCCGCTCAATATTTGGGAAGAGGACCAGGGCCTCGCTCTATAAGTAGGACTAGCCATTCTCGAGGCAGGGGATCGACCATTCGAACCTTAGCCAGAACCACCCACACCAACACAAGAACTCCTCCCCTCGCGAGGTTGTTCTTACTTTGTATTGTTCATCATCAGCCCCAGAGGCAATCCACACACCACACACTGGAGTAGGGGTATTACACCACAATGGTGGCCCGAACCAGTATAAACCTTGCGTCCCTTGTGTTGTTCTTCGTGTAGCCTAGATCCTTTGCGAGGTGACGAGACGTGAGCTGGTAGAGGAGTGATCTCCGTGCGCACCCCAGAGTTTGAACCTCAAGGGTCTGCCGGAACCCGAAATCCGACATTTGGCGCACTAGGTAGGGGTGCGCCGGAATCACGCCTTCCGCCGTCTTGCGTTTCGCCGTCCGTCGCATCCATGTCTGACGCTCGTCGAGCCTGCGCCGAGCACCGGGCTGCTCCCGCCACCCGCGTCGCCCAGACGGAGCCCGTCGGCGGACGCCCCCGTCGTTCCCCGTCGCCTGCCGCCAACGCCGCCACTGGCCCGGCGGGGAACGAGCAGCAAGCCTCATCCCTGCATCCTTCAGTGCAGCGAGAAGGCCACAGCGCCACCCCGTCGCTGACTCCAGCCGGTTCGTCGTCCCATGCCCGTCGCGCCCCCGTGGATGTGCACGCCGTGCTGCTCCTGGCGCGAGAGCTCCTGCACTACCGTCCCGTCGACGACCTCTACAAGGACTAGCTCGCCCGCATCACCGAGCTCGTCAGTGCTGCAGGGGGCTCTCCTATGCCCTCTCTCATGCTGCCTTGCCCTCCATCCTGCGTAGGAGGCATGGATCAGGAGGTGCCTCCGCCACCTCCTCCCCAAGAAGGCGCCCTGGCTCCACGGCGCGCGGCCTCGGGACGAGACCCACCGCGTCCAGTGCCCACGCAACAAGAAAAGAGCTGCCAAGAGATCCCTCGTCCCCAAGAAGCTGCCTGTGTGCTCCCTGCACCGGCACATCATGACCACGCTCTTGCTCCAGCGTGCCAAGACCCCGCGCTGCTCCTGGCTGCAGCGCGCGGAGACCTCCAAGATCAAGCCCTTCATCACCAAAGGCCTCATGTGGCCACTGCGGGCTGCCGTGCCTTCACTGCCGAGGTGCGCAGCGTAGCTTGGCTGGGCAAGTTCAAGCCCGATCTGCCTCCATGCTATGACGGCACGGCTGATCCTACAGAGTTCCTCCAGCTCTACGAGCTGGGCATCGAATCTACCAACGGGGACGAGAAGGTCATGGCGAACTAGTTTCCCATGGCGCTCAAGGACGGTGCCCGCACCTGGCTCCTGGCACGATTTCCTCTTGGGACGATATGCGCACTCGCTTCATCGCCAACTTCCAAGGCACTCGCGACCGGCCCCCGACCATGAGCGACCTGCGCCGCATCAAGCAACAGCCAGGAGAGACCCTGCGGAAGTACATCCAGCGCTTCAACAACGCTCGCCTCAAGATCCCCAGGGTGACTGAGGAAGCCATCATCTTAGCCTTCTCTGATGGCGTGCATGACATCAAGATGAAAGAGGAGCTGGCAATCCATGAAGACCTGTGCACATCCCTGGAGCTGTTCAACTTGGCGACCAAGTGCGCCAGGGCTGAGGAAGGGCGCCTCTCCCTCCTCGAGCTTCCGGTTGCCGATCCAGAAGAGAAGAAGCCCAAGGTTAAGGATGTGAAGCGCAAGGGGGCTGATGTGCTGGCAGCAGAGCCAGACACCAAGCGACGCAGGGATCAGCCTGAGTCATCCAAGGGCAGCCGGTACTATGTGTACCACGACCTCCACACCCACAACACCAACGAATGCCAAGAGCTCAGGGCTGTGCGAGATGGGCGTATCAGCCTATGCCCCGAGTGCAACGACCGGGGCTCTGGCCGAGGAGGAGGAAGAGGTGGAGGACGATGGGAGGACCATGGCCCTCGCCAAGGGTGGCGTGACCGACCTCGCGAGGACCGCTGGTAGGCCCAGCCTCGTGAGGGAGGCTGGAGGGATCATCCTCGCGAGGATCGCCCTCAAGGCAACGCAAGCCTCCCTCCTCTGCCACCACCACCAAGGAGGAATGAAGACCATCATCAGGACGAAGGGGCTGGGGGCTTCCAGGAGCCGCACGCAATCACTTGCATCCTGGGCGGCGCTCAAGCCCCAGCCTCTCAGCGCATCTTCAAACAGTTTGCTCGCGAGGTGAATGCAGTCCTCCCCAAGCTTGAGGCCTCGCACCCTCTTAGGTGGTCAGCATGCGCTATCACGTTCAGCTCAGCGGATCAGCTCAAGTGCGCAGCCACGGCCGGAGTCCTCCCGATGCTTTGCTCCCCAGTCATCAGCAATGTGCAAGTCACCTGGACCCTCATCGATGGTGGAGCGGGACTCAACGTCCTGTCCGTCGAGACATTCAACAATCTCCTAGTGCCATACGATCAGCTTCAGCCAACCAAGCCTTTCTCAGGAGTCACTGATGGTTCCACCGTTCCAATAAGGCAAGTTCGCCTTCCTGTCACCTTTGGGCAGTGCAACAACTACCGCACCGAGCTCATTGACTTCGACGTCGCCCACATTCGCCTGCCATACATTGTCATCCTCCGATACCCAGCTCTGGCCAAGTTCATGGCAGTGACCCATCACGGCTACAATGTCCTCAAGATGCCAGGAAGAGGCGGAGTCATCACGGTGCCTTGTGAGGAGAGGGATGCAGTATGTTCTCTTGAGCGTGCTTTTCAAGGCGCGGCAATCGAAGACCCAGATCACAGGAGTGAAAGACTTCTCGTGGCAGTCCCTAAGAAGAAGGCATCACCTGGTCCGAACCCCTGGGAGGCAGGCCCCTCCAGTGGCGATGTGTCAGGATCCGTGTCCGTTCAAGGGGCGCCTCCTTCTGTCGCATAGGAAGGCGCGCCCGATGCCCTCCTCGGGCAAGGCTCGGGGGCTCTCTCTTGGAGGGCCACCGACTTTGCCAAGGTCACGAGGGAGGTGCTCGGGCACCACTTGGAGGCGTGCTTCAAAGCACGTTTCCCTTAGGAAGGAACAAGGCAAGGAGGGCCAAGCCCTCGGGAGTTCATCGCGAGAAGCATTCAGGAGCTACAGGAGTCAAGATTCATGAGTGGCAGTCGCCGCTTACCCGCCATAGCTCCCCATTCAGGCGAGGATGGTGGGCTGCGCGTCTGCATCGACGTATTAGGGCTCAACTGAGTTGCATCTCAAGAGCGCCTCTGGCCTTTGCGCGTGGGGCGTTGTCAGGGTCCACCTCACAGCTACGTTCGCATGCCTTTTGGCCTGCCGAACGCAGTTGCCGCTCATCAGTGCCTGCTGAGGAGCATTCTGGAGGCTCAAGAGGTCACGCATTCCGCAGTCCTAGCAGAGATGGAGATGGCCCTTGAAGAGCCGCCTGCGCCCCCGGAGCCTCCTGAGGCTCCTAGGCCTCGGGGCTCATGAGGATCGGCTTCCGCAGCGCACGTCGTCCGCTACTTTAGCATTCCTTCGTCTCCAACATCATCAAGTGACATCCTTCGAGTTTCATTTTCAGCTGGGAGCGCCCCCGGGCCTGCATCATTCCCAGGCCGCGTGGGTCCGTCCCTGCGGCATGTATCTCTTTTGTTCATGCCTTTAGGTTACTCTGTTGGGGGCGCCCCTCGAGCTGCATTATCCCCAAGACACTCGGGCCTGACCCGATGGCATTTGCCTTTTTCTGCAATTATCTAAATGGATTTGCTCCTTCATGCTTAACGTGCTTGACCTAATCGCTTGCTCGATTGACACCTACCTTTGGAGCCACTCGCTCTTGCACGACACTTGCGCACGGGTCCGTCCCTGCAGCACCGTTAAGACTGAGTGGTCGAGCTTTGGCCGTGGCAGCCCCGCGAGGCGCCACCTCACCGGGCTCTCAGTGCCCCAATCACTCCCTCGGAGCGACCAATGGTTGGCTAGCAACCGCAACAACAGACCGTGCTTTCTCTCGTGATTGGTACGCAGGACCCGCTCCAGGAGTAACGTTGGGCACGACGTGAGCCTCCTCTCCTTCTCTCCGGCACAATCCGCTTGCACGTTAAAAGGGGGGCACCTGAGCATCGTGACTCATGGGCTCTTACTGGCTCTCCAGCCCTCACCCCCTGGCCTTGACCCACGGCATCACGACCTGTCATACCAGCGGCGGCTTAGCTCACTCGAGGGCCGGGACCTGAGGACGTAGAGCATGAAGGAAAGTGTGGGGGAGAGGGAAGAAGCTCGCGAAGACCTGACCCAGCAACACGTCAGCTGCCGCCATGCAGGCCCGGCACTTCATCAAAAACTACTCCAAACCGACAAGATAAGTCACACCAGAACTGATTCGACTCAGCGCTAAACCCTCACCTACTGCAGCTCTGTCACGGCAACGTTGCCTACCTTTCTTGCCTAGCGGAGGCTGCTTGAGCGCTAAAGGGGACCCCCTGAGCATCGCGACTCAGGGGATCTTACTGGACCTCGGGTCGCTCACCTCCTGGCCTTGACCACGACATCGCAACCTAGCATACCAGCGACGCCTGAAGCCTGCCTGGGGACCGGGACCTGTCAGCGTAGAGCACCAAGCCCTCGTGAGGAAAGAAAGGGGGAGCTGAGCCGGGACAGGACTAGCATCTCGCATCAATTCATAATAAGGATATATATTCACAAAAGACATGGCCAGCGCCTTACAATACCCTCGTGGGGTGGTACTTCGATTCCTCACAGGGAACAAAAGGTGCTAATCCTAAGGAGCGTTAATTACGCGCGCCTCCGCGGGAGACGCCATCATCTACAGTGGGCCATCAGGTGCCAGCGCCAACCCCATCCAGATCAATGGCGTCGACGGCTTGATGTAGCTGCCATGCTCCAAGCGCGACGCGAGCTCAGGGGCTCGTACCTGTCGTCGCTCATCTCCGGAGTCGCGTAAAGCTCGGCGGAGTCGCTGGACCCTCCGACACCTCCGCTGTTGCCTGAGGAGCTGCTGGGGAAGCGGTTGGCGGGCCTGGTCCCCGCCACGATGATGCCCCGGCCGCCTTTCTCGGGGCAACATTCCAGCCGGCGTCCTTCCGTGTCGAAGACCTTAAAGAACATTAAGGAGGCGCTATCGTATTCAAGGTGAATCACGAGGGGCCCCTCCGGTCGACAGACCCGGGTAATCTCGCCCCAGCCCCAGGTCATGTAGACCTTGCCCGGAGCAACGACGTCGACCTCCGCTCCGGTCGCAGGGGTACTGCAGTCAGCATGCTGCAGCCAGAGCTCAACAGGCCCCCTCGGCAGGATCTCTAAGGCGAAGGAGGGAGGAAGGCGAATCCAAGATCGAGGAGGCATGGCAGCGTGAAGCACAAGATCGCGGGAGGAGCCCTCGACGTGGACTCCAGGAGGAACGACGTGCACCGCCGTAATCTGCCGGCGATGTCGCTCGGCGCCTTCTCCTCCAGGGCCCTCGATCCGGGCGTACAAGGGCAGCGGAAACCCAGGCGGCGGCCGCTCGAGCCAGGGCCTCTACACCTCCTGCCAAGCACCCCCGTCTCCGCGGAAGAGAGATAGCCGTTTCTTCGGCGGAAGCGGGTCAGGACCCTCTCAGGGGGCCTTTCCCTTCTCTTCAGCAGAAAACCGGCGGATTGGCGCCATTGGCATAAGGTGGAGCAAGGGCGAGGAAGAAGAAGAAAGAGAGTAATAGGAAGGGATGGACCGGAAGGGCTCGCGCCATTCCGTACATATAACCGGAGGAGGCCAACCGTCGGCCTCCACGATCACAGGTAATCATGACCCGTTTTGCATGCAGGGACTTGACTAGACACATAGTTGCCGAGGCGTTGTGGGGAAGCGAGGACGCCCACGTCTAATCAACCGCGACGCGGTGCCCAAGGCCGCAGGCTGTTGGGGCCCGCGGTGCTTCGCACTTGCCACTTCGCTTCTCTGCTAAGCCAAGTCCGGGTGCGCCTTGGGCCCGGGGGCTACTGTCGGTGTTCTAGGAACGGGGGTACCAAAACTTGCCTGCCTGTGGCCTGCAGCGTGGCTCAAGGAGTGGCCCAGTACGGCCCATCTTCATCAGCACAAGCTCAAGACCCTCGCGAGGGGCCAAGCCTCGTGGGGCGGACGACAGGAAGCTTCCTCAGGCGCAGCCTCGTTAGGCTGGCTCGCGAGGAGGCGGAGAGATCAAGGCTGGGTACCTCACGAGGTGCCCATGACGCAAGCCATGATGACCAAAGCCAGGCGGGCGCCAGGCGGGCGCCGGCCTGGGCAGTGTCCTTGTTTCCCCTTCGATGCAAAGGGGGCAAGCATAGGCCAAGGCATCAGCCAAAGGTTACCATTTCGGTGCAACAAGACCAAGACCAGCGGAACGGCAGGACGGAGGTCATCGTGGAGCCTAGGAAGGCGTCATCGTCAGAGTCTTTGGCAGGCGAGGACCAACTTTAGTCAGGATAAGTGTGCTAGATGTTCCCCTTCAAAATGGTCAATTGTTGGCGCCCTTCCCGCTCAATATTTGGGAAGAGGACCAGGGCCTCGCTCTATAAGTAGGACTAGCCATTCTCGATGTAGGGAATCGACCATTCGAACCTTAGCCAGAACCACCCACACCAACACAAGAACTCCTCCCCTCGCGAGGTTGTTCTTCCTTTGCATTGTTCATCATCAGCCCCAGAGGCAATCTACACACCACACACTGGAGTAGGGTATTACACCACAATGGTGGCCCGAACCAGTATAAACCTTGCGTCCCTTGTGTTGTTCTCCGTGTAGCCTAGATCCTTTGTGAGGTGACGAGACGTGAGCCGGTAGAGGAGTGATCTCCGCGCGCACCCCATCGTTCGAACCTCAAGGGTCTGCCAGAACCTGAATTCCGAGAGTAGGCTTGCTGGTCGGTGAGGAGTTGCATGAGATTCATCATGTAATCGAGTTAGTTTTGTTATGGCCTGATCCCTAGTATCCACTATGTTCTTAGATTGATGTTGTTATGACTTTGATATGCTTAATGCTTGTCACTTTGGGCCCGGGTGCCATGAACTCAGATTTGAACCATTTATGAATTCATCATTATATCCATGTTTTAGATCCTATCTTGCAAGTTATAGTCACCTACTACGGTTATGATCCGACAACACCGGAGTGACAATAACCGGGCCCACTCTCGGTGATGACCGTAGTTTGAGGAGTTCATGTATTCATTATGTGTTAATGCTTTGTTCCAGTTCTCTATTAAAAGGAGGCCTTAATATCCCTTAGTTTCCAATATGGACACCGCTGCCACGGGAGGGTAGGACAAAATATGTCATGCAAGTTCTTTTAATAAAGCATGTATGACTATTTACGGAATACATGCCTACATTATATCGATGAACTGGAGCTAGTGTCGTATCGCCCTAGGCTATAACCGTCTCATGATGAATATCATCCAACAAGTCACCGATCCAATGCCTACGAATTTATCATATAATGTTCCTGCTAAGTTACTACTATTGCTACTACTATCATTACTGCTACAATATCACTACTATCATTATTACCGTTACTGTTACTACTGTTGCTATCATCAAAACTATCAAACTATTGTGCTACTAATCACTTTGTTGCAGATAATTAATCTCCGGGTGTGGTTGAGTTGACAACTCAGCGGCTAATACCTTCAAATATTCTTTGGCTCCCCTTGTGTCGAATCTATAAATTTGGGTTAAATACTTACCCTCGAAAACTGTTGCAATCCCCTATACTTGTGGGTTATCATTGACAAATCAAGTATTTCGGCCATTTAGATCAGCAACAAACTTGTAGCTAATCAAATGTATAGTGATTTGGTAATACCCTTTCTTGATGTAAGAAATTATATTGCATCCATGGATTAAAATAAGACCATTGAGGGTAACCAATCATACCTGAATTCCATGGCATAGGCATTAATGGCATAGTTGAAGAATATGGATAATGTGTAGACCAAAGATGTTAAAACCTTTGGCTTGTTCCTTCATAGTTTTCACTCTTTTCCTTCTTCACCTTTGTCGTACTTCTTGTAATGGAAGCTTGCACATAATTCTTATTTTGAGTACTTCCTTTGGGAACCCATGCCATGTTCCTTTCTTTAAGTTATTGTGCACTAAGTTTTTGTAATTTCTTCTTCTGCCAATAAGATAAGCCGAGTGGGCACCCCGGCTGCGATTTTGTTTGGAGCAATGGCAATTCTTGTTTTACCTTGTGCACTCCCAACTTCTTCTCTTCAGATTTGGTACTTGATTGACTTGCCTCATTGCCTTTAGTAGCCAATGTCAATACTTTAATTGGCTCTTTTTCATTTGAGATCAAATCTGAAGTAGCACTCTTATAACCATATCTTCTCACGCGGTAAACTTTCTTGACCACCTATTTCTTCTTTCTTGAGCTCTCGACTGACTCCTTATGATTGAAACGGTCTTTGACGCGTGATTGTTCAAATGTTAATCGTCTTGGAGATGCATGATATTGGTGAGATGGTCTAAAATAAGATGGAGAATGTGCCCTTGTATCATACTAGTCCCATGATAGATATGGATCTACATGAGCATAGAGAGGCATCCACGGCATTGGCATTGGCGGCCCAAAATAAGGATATGAATATGTTGCATGAAGATTCACACTTTGCCAATACCGATCCTCATATCTGCGCCTTGGGGTGATCTTGGTTTCTTTACATGATTTGGCCGATAAGCATTCTTCTCTTCACTCTTTTTTTGATATTTATCCAATAGTTCAGCGAAGGTGAATTTTGATCTCTTACACTTGCGCTTATTTCGGCCTTTGTTTTCTTTTGGTTTGCTTTCATTGATCATTGGATTTCCTTGCTGCCCCCCAGTCCTTGGCGTCTTCATTGTAGCTTTGACGGAATTCTCGCTCTCAAGATTATGTTCATTATGCTCCTCAACAACTTATTTTCTTGAAAGCTTGATCCCGTCACCTGCAGTTTTTACCTTCTCTTTAAAGGGTTCGGCTTGAAGCAGCCAATGCAAAAAGTTTTTGCCATCAGGACCAATCGGAATAGACTGGTCATCACTTGGTGTTTCAACAAATTTTAATCGCCCTTTTTCATTGGCTGATTTAACTATTTAACAAAACATATTGCAATCCTCAAAATTATGTTTGAACGAATTATGTAATTTACAATACATTCATCCTTGGATTGATGGCTTGACATGGTGATCAAGAATTATAATGTAATTATTTTTCAACAACAAATCAAATATTTGATCACACATGTTTGAAGTGAAGGTATACCTTTTATCTTCTAGACGATCTTGTTGTACGAACGGCTTTGGAAATAAGCAAACGAATGGTTCAGATTTGGCATCCCCCCATTCGGCCATGCATCGTGTTTTCCACTCTATCTCCGATGTATTTTAATAAGGAACTATACTAGCATTGGATTTCTCAAAAGATTTTAACCTTGGCTTTAAATTTCTGAAACAAATATAGTTAGAACATTCATGTCTCAATTGATACCAAGTGTAAACCAAGCAAGAAATAAGCAAAGCTATCCAGTTTGATATGAACTTTAGATAAAGCAATGGGGAAGGCCTTGGCTACAATAATAATTCACCATCGGTCTTAATAAATGGCGCAATGGGTTGACCGATATGCTCTATAACAATTTTATTGCTAACAGGTAAATTACCCTTCTTCATTGGTCTTTCAAAATTACTTATGAGGATTTTTCTAATAGATGCATCAACAATAAAATTGTGACCAAATCTGAAAACAGGTAAATTACTTGCTAGACATATCTCTTCAAATATGTTGGGAGAGCATGATGGTGGTGTGACTTGACCAATATCTTGTTCCATATTTGGATGGCTCCCCAGCGCCTTGTCATCATCTATTTCTTGATTCCATGCATCAATACTTTGAAGATCATTGTTGACTAAACTTTGTTCGGCTACTTGTTCTTGTCCTTGAGGCTTGTCAATTTATAAGGCACGAAACTCATAGGGCAGGAAATAGGTTTCATTAACTTTAGAAAAATCAAGCACGATTGTTTTCCTATGCTTGTCATGCCCTTTCTCAATAATGCTTGCCTCTTTGGATTTGATGGACCCGGAATATATACTACTTGATTCGGTATTTTCAACCGAAGCACTTTCATGTTCTCAATCATCCTTCTTTCAATTGATTCCACCAATTGGCAATGCTTCTTTTATTTTAGCCAATTCTTTTTCTGTTAGTTTCTGGCGGCGAGCGGCAAATTTTGCTTTAAGTTTTTTTCTCAATTTTAGCCCACTCAGGATATGATTGGCCCCCAATGCTTTTATATTCTTTCGGCAATGACACAAGGGTGTTACCGAAATTTGCTATTGTGTAGGGGGTGTATAGTATGATGTTACACTACGTGAAGGCATATGCATTGTTGTAGAACCATATTTTTGCTCGCCAATTCTATCAATTGGCAAAGATTCATCTTCTTGCAAAACTCTAGCTCTTATTGCATTATAATCAGGAACTAGCCCCTTAACATGTTCTTCAAGGCAAAGAGCACTAATCCTCTTATTTTGTGCTAATCTCTTCAACGCATCCACAACTACCTCATCTTCTACAATATTAGGCATGATTGTTCCTGTAAAATTTACATTTATTCAGCTATGACCATGAAGGTGTGAAGTCGAATTATGAACATCTACAGTTGTGTATGATGCCGGGAAATTATTGACATGAGTTGTAGCATATGATGGTCGAGAGTAACTGGCCGAATAGCAATTAGCATGGCCAATTCTCCCGTCCATCGGCATGTTAGGATCCACATATTGCAAATTAGTCGCTGATGAAGAAAAGGGTGAAACACTTCCTTTTATGCTATTGGAAATTTTAACATGAGGAGTTTCAAATCGATTAACAAAACCCATCATGTTGTTCATCAGCATATGGATTTGTGGAGTTGCCGATGCATGAGAGTTTGGATACATATGTTGTACGTTGCTAAAATCATAAGAATTTGAAGCATGAAGATTATTTGCATCGGCCCTTGCACATAATTAGATGCATGATTGATAAAACTAGGGTTGGATGATACATTATGCTCATTAGGCGATCTAGCAACAACGTATGAATTATTTGCATCTACGAAGGGGAATTGGGTATTGATATTACCTTTGTAGATTGCAAACCCTAGATGACGATCTTTTCGTAGAAAGAACGGGCTGGAGACCATTCAAAGCTTCGATCCTCAACGGTGGCGCCAAAAAGTGTGTTCGCACACGAACACGTCACTGTGTACCTCCAACACCGAGGGTGATACACCGCAACTCACATCGAAGGAGACCCGTCCGGAAGCGCGGTACGCAAGCAATCCGGCGGGTGCTTTTGAGAATCCAAAACTCTATGCGCCTGGGAGGGACCCCACCTGGACGCGCGGCGGCTATGGGCTGCCCTAGGTCGACCTGATTGCCCCTAGGGCCTTGAGGTTCGCCGCCCTGCAAACGAAGAATGAACAAAGAACGAGAAGATAGATACAAAGGAGAGGGATAATGAACACGAAAAAGTAGTAGTTTGATTTGTTCGATTGTGTGTTTTTCAATCGGCCATCACCTCTCATCTATTTATGAGGCGGCTGGACTTCCCGCACACGAAAAAGACTAAAGATTCCATCCAAAACATCAAAAACCCTAACCTAACTCGGACAGGAATCTTTGGCAACTTTCCGGATCAACTCGGTCTCACTGATTGGTCTGCTTCGGTCCCACCGAGTGCACGTGGCGAACTCTTTATCTTTCTGTAATTTTTTGGATCAACTCGGTCTCACCGATTGGTTTGCTTCGGTCCCACTGAGTGAATGTGGCCAACTCTCTGTAACTTTCTGTAATTTTCCGGATCAAGTCGGTCTCACCGAGTCAAATCAACTCGGTCGGTCTGAAATGACTCAGGGGCTTCTATTTCTGAACTTTTTTTGCCTCCACAGGTTTCATACAACCTCGGATTAAGATGATTCTTATATAAAGATCAACTGTTTTGACGAGACGCACAACTTTCATGTTAAAACATTTTCCATTAGAGGTCATGTTCATTGACTTTCAAGCCATTCTTTAATCTGGTGTCAACTTGAGCATCTCTGAACTTGTCATAACTATTGCATCCGAGCTCCGTTTTAGACCATATTCATATCCACCCTGATCTTCTCGAAGAGAGACAATACATGGTGACATCCAATCGTAAGTTTGAATTAATATTAATATATCCTAAGCTAATTTTACGATTGTGCCACTTTTGAGCGTCAACACTACCAAAGCCAAATCTGTGAGAGCGTGTTTGAGTGTTGGGGATATTAACATTTGAACCACAAGAGCAAGGAGTTTATCATCAACAACACCGTCTATTATCTTTTGGAGAGTGGTGTCTCCTAGATTGGTTAGGTGTCACTTGGGATCCTCCAAGATTGTGGAGTTGAACCGAGGGGTTTGTAAGGGCAAGGAGATCGCCTAATTCGTGAAGATCTACCCGAGTGAGGCAAGTCCTTCTCAAGCATTATCCATGATGGAATAGACAAGGTTGGTTCTTCATGGACTCTTCATGGGAGGAGCCATCCGTGGACTCACACAAGTGTTACCCTCCGTGGGTTGAAGTCACCATCAATGTGGATGTACGATAGCACCACCTATAGAAACCATGCCAAAAATCATCGTGTCTTTATTGCGTTTGAAATCTCCAATCCCTCCTCTACGTTCATATGCAAAGTCTTTACTTTCCGTTGCACAACTCTTAGACTTGCATGTGTAGGTTGTAATTGACTTGGTAGAATTGCTAAAACTTTCCTAGAACTAAAATTGGGAAAAGGATAAGTTTTATCTGGTCAAGTAGTCTAATCATGCCTCCCCCCCTCTAGACATACTTTCGATCCTACAAGTGGTATTAGATCTTTGGTCTCCATTGCATTTGTTTCACAACCTAGGAGAATATGGCGTCTAGTGATGGAAACTATCACCATAGAGGTCCATATTTTGATGGTACAAACTTTGCTAGTTTGAGGCATAAGATGAAACTTCACATTATTGGTTATAACCCCGCTGTTTGGGACGTTGTTCGTGTTGGCTTGCAAGATGAATAAATTGAGGATGTGATAGGTATCCAGCGTAGCTATAATTTTTTATTGTTCCATACTGTTATATTATCAATCATGGATATTTTACATTCATTTACTAGCAACTTTATATCATTTTTTGGGACTAACCTATTCACATAGTGCCTAGTGCCAGTTGTTGTTTCTTGCTTGTTTTTTACTTCCTAGAATACCCATATCAAACAAAGTCCAAATGCAGCAAAACTTTTTGGAGACTTTTTTCTGCCCAGAAGACACCTAGAAGGCCCAAGAAGTGCACCAAAAGGACCCTGTGGGGCCCACTAGGCACCAGGGTGCGCCAGGGCGCCCTGGTGGGTAGTGGGGCCCAAAGGCACCCCCTCCACCTCCTCTCAGCTCTATAAATAGTCTAATATTCCAAAAACCCTAGGGGAGTCGACGAAACACAATTCCAGCCACCGCAAGTTCCAGAACCACGAGATCCAATCTAGGGGCCTTTTCCGGCACTTTGCCGGAGGGGTCAACTATCACGGGGAGGTTCTTCAGCATCACCCTTGCCCCTCCGATGATGCGTGAGTAGTTTACCAGAGACCTACGGGTTCGTAGGAAGTAGCTAGATGGCTCACTGATACGCGTTGGTGCTATACAAATGGTTTAAGACCCCTCTCCGCGACGACATTTGGAACCATCGCCTAGTGAGTGTGGGCGATTAGGGGGTGTGCGACCAGCGAGCGACCAAATACGGTTATAAGTACAGTAGTGCTCAAAAAATACAATTATACAGGCGAAATCATTTCCAGTCCTAAGTACATCCCACATAGTCAGTCCCCGCGAAATGTTTCTGTTCATATATACATCCCACACAGTCGCTGCAAGGAAAACGTTTTTATTCGTAGGTGCATCACACACAATTTTCCCCGTTAAATCATTTGTGATGGCGTTCCCATCGCACACAATATTAAAAAAATTATCGTTTGCATTATTGAATGCATCGCACATGGTGCGTAGAAGAAACTATGTGGAAAAGGCTATCCATCACACACAGCTTTTATGCGGTAAATGTTTGTGCAAGGTGGCCTAACACAAAAAGTTTTGAAGAAAATGTCGTGTGTGATTGTTCATCGATCCAACACGGTTTATTCCTAGAAACTTTGTGCGTTGCTTTAGGTCATCGCCCACAGTATTTTCTCAATAACAGTTTGCAATAGCAAAAACCAATTAGCAGGCTAATTCGCCATTAGCAGGCTAATTGCCCTATTATTAATAATCCATTTATTAATCTAATTGACATTCATATTAAACACATAATATATTTCATTCCCATATAAAGGAAGCAAGATTTCATAATTGAAATACATCAGAGTACGACATGATAGCTTCAGCACTCAGCTACCCCATTACACAACTGCACCAGCACCAAGTTTCACATGCAACATCTAGAACCTTTCGAAATTAGCATCATAGACGGTACAAAGACAAATCCATCTCATCGGGAAAACTACTGAAGCGGAAGGCGAATATTGAGCCTTCATTGATGTTGAAGGTCTTTGCAAGTTTAGGCCAGTGCATGTGGATGATTGACCGTCCATCCTTCATCCTCTTCAGGAACACTTCAATATTGAATCGTGGGTGTTGTATCAAAACCTTCCTCGCCTCCTGACCATAGAGGTGGTTTGAGAGGTAATCATCAGTGAACTACTTTGGAAAGGCCTGAAAACAAGGATATGCATAAATATCTTCTCTATATTGGAAATGGGGCAAAGGAATAAAAAAAGGCAAGGTATAATAGTTAGTACCATATTGTAATGAACTGATGTCTTCTTCATTGTGCAGATAAAGATCTTGTTGTTTTTCATCGCCAATTTCTTTATCCTAACAATCTTTCTGAGTTTCCTTACTTGATTGATATTCATGGACAACTCATTTCCCCATATGCAAAAAGGGTCTAACAGTGGGTCAAAACCTCAGACAGCAGGACCTACATGTGCAAGACCAAATTGTTAAAAACCTAAGTATTAGAATGGTTCCTGCAATTGCACAATAATGTGCTATTAGACAACGGACCATGCACGTGCTAACCTCGATTGTAAACCTCAGTGCTTCCCATTATATTGTTTCCATGCAACACATATAAGGTAGTTAGTCATCAAGTTAAGTAAGGGTTCGCATGCTATCAGTAAAATATGTTGATGAAAAATAAGCACATTGCAGATTCATCAGATTAATTCAAGCCACATGGAAAACTCATTTATGCAAACCAAGCAAGATTAAGAACTAGGAAATATAGCACTTGTATATGTTTCTCATGTATTAAGTGCAGCAAAATTCGATTTATTCCTCACATGCACAACAATACAAAATTCCAACCACGACAATTGGACATCGCATTGCAGAATTGAACCAAGCAGTTAACTAAACACCACAACAAATGAACCAAACATTAACTAAGCACCACATTGCACAATATAACATACTCCTAATAGAAGATCAGATAATTAACCAAACCAAGCATGCTTAACAACTTGGAAATATAGCAATTGTATTTATTTCTCATGTATTTAGTACAGCCAAATTTGATTACTTCTCGCATGGTATACAATAACATAATGCACCCACAACTACTGAATATCGCATTGCAGAACTGAACCAAACAGTTAACTAAAAACCACAACACAAATGAACCAAACATTAACTGAGCAACACATTGCACAATGTATAACCAAACCAAGCATGCTTGACAACTTGGAAATATAGCAATTATATTTGTTTCTCATGTATTTAGTACAGCCAAATTAGATATACTTCTCACATGGTATACAATAACAGAATGCACCCACAACTATTGAACGTCGCATTGCAGAATTGAACCAAACAGTTAACTAAACACCAAAACAGAAATGAATCAAATGTTAACTGAGCACCACATTGCACAATGTATAACCAAACCAAGCAGGCTTGACAACTTGGAAATATAGCGATTGTATTTGTATCTGTTTCTCATGTATTTTGTAAAGATAAAGTTTGATTTATTTCTCACATGGAAGACAATACAAAATTGCAGCCTAAAGAATTGAACATCACATTTGCAGAGTTGAACCAAACAGTTACCTGAAGACGACAACTAATTAACCAAATAGTTGATAAGTGAGCACCACACAACACAACATATAGAACATATACACATGAGCAGCAGATTGCATGGTAAAAATAGATAGCACAATTCACTAGAATTTGTTAAGGAAAGGCAGGAGCACCACACGCAATGGGTAAACAGAACATGCTTAACCGGCGTAGCTAGCAAATGGCAAGGTGCTCCTCCAAGAGCTGGGGGTCGGCACGAATGGTAGCCATCACGACCTCATCCGTGCGTGCGTCAACGATTTGCTTCTCCGCTGCCAAATGCTCCTTGAGATCCTGGCTATACTGCGTGCACCATGGATTAGGACGACGCTTATTTGGTGGAGGGACTGGTGATTTGGGTGGAAGGTGCCGCGCTCGCACCGGCGGTCGGGGCATGTGGGATGTGGAAGGAGGAGGAGGACGGGGTTCAGGTGTGGATTACTTGCCTGGATAGGCGAGGCTGAGCAGCGTGAAGGAGGGTCACCAATGAGGAGGCGACGCTGCAAGCAAGGAGTGAAGGTTTCAACTTGGAAAGGAAGGCAGAAACAGGGGAAATGCGGCTTTTGGTAAGGGGGGCAGGGCAGGGAGGTAGATATTTCCACGGAAGCCGAAAATTTGGAATCGCTTCAGCGAAAAACTGGCGCGCAAAGTGTCATCAGACACGGTCCCTCATTCAGAACTTTGTACGATATGTGAACATCACAAACGGTTCAGATAGCTTAATCCGTGTGCGATGAGTTTGAACGTCAAAATTTTTGGTTCCAATTTCTCTGGTTATAGTGCTCATCCACGTCACTGGATAATTTGGGTACACAAAGGAGACTACAACACACCCACGCTTCTTAATCGAGCAAGTTCAGCAGTTAAACAGAGCTAGCTAGCCTAAACATTACTCTAACAAATTAAAGACCCGCGCTCTTAATTAAACAAAACAAAGAGTACTACTAAGGCTGGTGCTCGTCGATCTCCACCTTCTCCTCCATGTCCAGCTCGCGCCCGACGGTCGACTGGGGAAGGGGATCCATGGCATCCATCGCACCATACTCGGCAAGCATCTCGCCATCCGCATCCGCCATCTCTTTGGAAAAGGCTGTCATGAGCTGGGCGTGGGCGGCCGTGACCTGGGCTTGGACGAGCTCCGTCGTTGCAAGGTATGCGGCGGAGGAACGGATGGCTGCTCGAACACTCTTAGCGATTGCCAACTCTTCGGTCGTGGGTTGCCGACCGTTGTGGGAGAAGCTTCGTTCGATTTGTGCGGTGACCGCCACGAGCTAGGCGTGGGTGGCCTAAACATGGTCGTGGGCAGCCTCCATCAGGGCTAAGGCTGCCGCTGTGGAACGGATAGTTGTTGCGCCGCTCTCGCCAGCTGCTATCCCCGAGGTAGATGTTGCTGCCGCCACCTGAGAAGCAACAGCGGCCATTTGGGCTGCCATGGCCGCCCGGCCGCAGATTGCGGCCGCGCTCAAGCACCTTGTTAGCACGCTCATGGCGGCTGCGACTGCGCTCTTGCCGGAGTGGGCCACCGAAGTTGCCCTTACAACGCGGGTCCACGTCCCCGTCTTTCACCGGCGATGATTGAACAGTGAAATGATATTTGGTGAGCGAGCTAATGTGTTTGACATGCCGGTTGTGGACTGTAGCCGATGCACCTTCTCGCGTAAGCCATAGGCGTACTATACACCGACGGTGCTCCGGGATATTTTGTACTGCATCTCACATGGTTGGTGATAATAAACTGTGTGGGATCAACTTGATTTTTAATTTTAATTTGAATTACAGAATGGGGTCACAGTGGCAATGGACGGTGTTTGAATTGCTAGACCTTTTATCTGCACTGAACATGTGACTATATGTGTGTCGTAAAAAAATTGGAATTGTTCAGGGTTCCTTTGGACATTTTTATATGGTAACTTGGTTTTCTAGGCATCTCAGGTGCACAATTCAAAATTAAACCACATGCTCCAGTCCATAAAAACTGGTTGTAAAATGAAATGTCTGTCCTTGGTTTCAAGCTTAGGTCACATGCAAGAAATGAGAATGAATGTGAAACACCTTGACACTGTCGCTCAGCCGCTAACATTGACACCTTGACACTGTCAATTTTTGGGATTTTTCAGGGTTCGTTTGGACATTTTTATGCATTAGTTGAGTTTTCGATGCATTTATGTGCATAATTCAAATTTGAACTACATGCACATGCTCAAATGCATATAAATTGGTTGAAAAATCAAATCTTTGTCCTTGGTTGCATGCTTAGGTCCCATGCAAGAAATGGGAATGAATGTCAAACACCCTGCCACCGTCACTCGGCCGCAAACATTGAGATTCTTGGTTTTGAAATTCTAGTAAATCCAAAACTCGACTGACATTCACGAAACTTGGCATGCTATCATGGAGCGGCATCGACATGCCGTGGTAATTTTTTTGTCCCATTTGGGGCTGGTTTGGGTATAAGCTTCTCACAACAAGCCTGATGATTTTAGTAGGAATGTCCCACCTTCAAGGACGAAACGATATCCGCTGCCTTTTACTTATTGCTTTCAAAAAAATTCTAGTGTCAACATAGAACAATAGGAGTGTTGTGTTAAATTTTGCAGTTTTTTAGGGTTTGTTTGGACATTTTTATACATTAACTGGGTTTTCTAGGCATTTTATGTGCATAATTCAAATTTGAACTACATGCACATGTACCAGTGCATATAAATTGGTTGAAAAATCAAATATTTGTCCTTGGGTGCATGTTTAGGTCCCATGCAAGAAATGGGAATGAATTTCAAACACTTGGGCACTGTCGATTGCCGGCAAAATGTTGAGATACTTTGTTTTTAAATTCTAGCAAATCCAAAACTCGTATGTAATTCATGAAACTTGGCATGCTATTATGGAATGGCACCCGACATGCTGTGGTATTTTTCGTGTCCATTTTGAGAGAAGAAGCACTCGAATAACAGCCAACAAAGGCATTTTCAAACAAGTAGCTGCCACTCTAACCTCGCAAACGTTTGTATAATTCAAATCATGTGTGTTATGTTAACCATTCACGTGACGCCACATGTCTTCGTTCTAATGGCTATAGGAGGTGTCGTGCGTACAACTGCTTGATTGAACGGGAGGCGTGCGAGCGTAGTTCGGTGTGCAGGCTGACGGAGAGGCATGCATGCTGTCCTCCAATGCGCAGGCTCATCGGGAAACGTGTGAGTTGTATGTTGCGCATGCTCACTGGGAATCGAGCCCTTTGACTTCCATGGCCGCCCGCCTTCCTCTCCATTAATGGCACCCGAGCCGCTGCTTAATACGGGCGGCCTTACTGTTCGCCTTCCATTCCCCTCCTTCCCGTAGACCTCCACCAACGCCATGGTGCAGCAGGATCATCTGCCACTAGTCTTCTAGTTTGGTGAAGTCAACTCCGAGCCAGAGGAGATAGAAAATAAGGAGGAATGGAGCCTCATGGACATGGCCCAGAACAAGCTGGCCGCGGCTATTGCTGCCCCCGCTCCGGTCCCAGCTCCCATCCCCGCGCCTGCGCCAGTGAACATCCCCGTAGCATTGACGGGCTGGTCGCCGAGCACTATCGCAGAGCTGGAAGCCGCGGGCGTCACCGAGGTCTCCGCGGACCCGCGCGAGCTTGTGTACATGCCAGCGCCAGCGCCTGTGCCCGTGCTCGTGTTGTGCGTGCCCTCCACCCACCGTAGTGCCGGTCCCCGTGCGTTTGGCTGCACCCGCTGCGCCCGTGCTCGTGCACGCGCCCCCCTCAGCGGCATGGGACACCACCTCGACCGCTGCCTCTCAGCGCCGCCAGCTGTTGTCCTCCCGTGCCCTGCCCGTCGATCGCGCGACGACTTGATGTTTGATGTACAAGTGAAGAACATTATGAGATGCATTGAAGACTTAAACAACGGCGTCCCGGAGGACGACAACGACAAGGACGACGCGGCACGCCGCCTCCGCCACCGCCGTAAATAGTTTTTTTCTTGGGTTTAATATTGTATCTCGATCGCAAATGTTTTAGTTAGAACACCCATATGCAAACCGACAGCTTCCCCAGGAAGCCAAGGGAAAATGTGCCGAGTAGGATTTGTGCAGCTGTTGATCTCAAACGTTTTAGATAGAGCACCTGTATGCAAAGCGAGAGCAGGATTTGTGCATCTCTACAACGCAAACGGTTGTTTTGGATAACCTGTGTGCAACCACTTACAAACAATTTGGTAAGATTTGCATCTGTCATATTAGGTATGTTGCCATTTGTCAAACTTGAAAGATTGACATTCGTTGATCTAGTAACATTGCCATTTGTCAACCTTGTAACACTGCAATTTGTCAAAATATGCAGCTAAAAATCACTAGCACTATCTAATTTTTGCAACTAAAATTCAGTAATTAAACATAGATTTCATTCATAGATTAAGCAGTCGTGCTTAATTTATACAAACAGTTCAACTCGACAGCTGAACCGACCAAACTTTTCCCCAATTGTTGTCAACCATGTACTGAAATAGCTAGTTCTACTTTATATACTAGCTAATTTTAAGTACATTGTATAGTTCCACCACATCTATAGTCAGATAAACTGAACAAAATAGCCCCTAAATACTACTACTACTACGGAGGGGCTTTGTACTACTACCGGCAGCCTCTCCTCTGCCGAGCGTGCTCAGTAAGAGGCAGAGGAGGAGGAGCCTACCGACGAGCTGGACAAATGCAATACGGTGCCTGCTGCTGCTGCACGTTCGGCGACGCTTGCCACACTACTACAAAAAGGGCTACAGATGGAATGGCCACTAATGGCGCACCTGTCATGTGGTGTGCCACCACTATATAGCAGTGGCGCACCATGTGCAGGTGCGCCATTAGTGTGGAAGACACTAATGGCGCACCATGCACACGGTGCGCCACTAGTAAAAAAATCTTATTTTTCCAAAGATTCTAATGGCGCATCATGGCAAGGTGCGCCATTACTAGTTTAAACTAGTAATGGCGCACTGTGCCATGGTGCGCCATTAGAATATATACTTTTTTTATTTTTTTGCAAAACTTCTAATGGCGCACCAGCAGCAGGTGCGCCATTAGTAACCAGGGTTACTAATGGAGCATTTGCAGGTGGTGCGTCATTAGTAACCTGGGACGAACAAGATATTTTGGACAGCCCACCTACCCACTCACTTTCCCCACTTCATTCTCTCCACCTCCTCCTCCAAGCTTGTCTCGGCTGCCTCCTCCTCCTCACCTCATTTGCATCATAGATTCATCCAAATTAAGTGGTTAAATTACCTTTTTTGATAGGTAAGTAAGGGGGGAAGCTATCTTTATGTTGTTCTCCCTCTCCAACAACATGCACATGCACTTTCTGTGGCCAAGCTAGATCTATGTATGTTCGTGGTGTTGCATATGTTTGTGGTGTTGCATATATGTTTGTGTTTGCAGGTACCGGTATTTGAAATGTGATAGTTGCCAATATTTTGCCGGAATGTTGATTCATTTCCGTTTCGGCGAGAATTTTGGCACTATGCATTCTTTTTGGTCCTATTTTTAGGGAAAGTCATGCCAAATTTTTTCTTGGTTCTAAAATATCGTTTTGCTCTACCCCGCAGGCGACCATGGTCCGCACGATAACCGAAGGCATCGTGAATAGGTTTTGGAGCTCCACGAAGGCCGAGATGCTTCAAAAGAACGAGACAGAGATAAGATGTCTGTGTCGAAGATGCAAGCTGAAGAGCCTTATTGTGGACCCGGATTCCGGGCAGGTGCGGGACCACCTGCTCTTGCGTGGTTTCATGGATGGCTATCGGTGGCAAGGTGATGAAGATGACTATGAATTCATCCATGGGGGCCGGGCGACAAGAAATGAGCAAGACTCGGGCGGGCGAGAAGACAAAGAATCTCCAGGATATGATCACGACGGTGATGCTGTACACAGTCATCATGTAGAAGATGTAGGACATGATGATGAGGAAGATGCCGGAGCAAACGAAGGGCATGACCATGAAGATGAAGATGCCGGCGGAGCAGACGACGATGGACCATCGATGGGATGGGTGCAGGACCCTCATGTTCAAGAGCTGCTTCTCAAGCAGACGGATAACGCAAGAGCTGCCGCCCGAGAGAAAGCCAAGCTAGATCAACTGGAGATAGACGCGGTTACTCCATTGTATGAAGGATGCAGGCCCGAGGATACCTGCCTGAAAGTAACGCTCATGGCTGTGGAGATGAAGGTAAAACACAAAATGACCGACGCATGCTTCGACGAGAACATGTCATTCTGGCGCAAACGTCTTCCCAAGGGGAACAAGTGCCCGACCAGTTTCGAGGAGGCGAAGAAAATCGTGTGCCCTCTGGATTTACCGCACGTGAAATACCATGTGTGCATGAACAATTGCATCATTTATCGGGACGAGAACGCGGAGTCTACCATATGTCCGGTGTGCAATGTCACTCGATACAAGAAGAGGAAGAAAGCTCCTCGAAAAGTGGTGTGCTCCTCTCCGATCACTCCTCGTCTGCAGCGGTATTTCAAGGACCCTAAGATAGCAAAGCTCCTGCGTTGGCACGCGGATAGGGAAGAGAAGAAGCGAGAAGATGACGCAAATGATCCGGAGATAAATTGAAAAACAGTATAACACAGCTAGTTAGAAGCCTCCATAGTAATTTGACAGTCTGAGCCGTCGGATCCTCGAGCGTACGATCCACGGCGATTTGACAGTCTGAGCCGTCGGATCCTCGAGCATACGATGCAGATCAAAGTCAGGCATCCCAGGACGCCGCGCTCGTCGTGCCCCGTCTCGGGGGCCGCTGCTCTGCGGAACAACCTCGCGTTCGTCGCAGTAATCGGGCCGTTAAGGCCCATTTCTTTCCGTTCCAACTCCAACAGCCCAAGTTGTCCAGGTTTCAGCGCGATATCCCACCCCGAACGAACGGTTTCTTCGTTCCTCTGCGCCGCAGTTCCTTCCTCCTCGATGTGATGGCATTCCTTCCTCCTCGATCCGTCGGCATTCCATCGTGGGTACAATCCACCCCCCCCCCACTACTCTTCCTCCGTAGCCCTTCCTTGCAATTCTTGAATTTCCTGTCTTGCATCGTCATGTGGTTCATCTGCCATCCAATCCTTCTCACGAGTGACGAAACCCCGAGCGAAGACAAGTGGATGGCAGGCGACGGGATCGGGATGCCTTCTCTCCTTCTGTGCGAGGAAACATCGGCCAGATGATACACGCGAATACAACATTGGGGCTATATTTCTGCACTTCTGCTCTGCTCCGTTCCGTTTAGATCCAGGTGAGCACGTGACATCGTATTGTAGTGCCCTTCACGTGTTGTGTATACTTCACCTTCTATTAAACTCTCCTTCCAAGAAACTATGAGATGACCTTAATTTCTTTTGTCTCAGTTTCCCTTGAGTGATAAACGTCAGGGTACCTAGAGTGGCTGCAGTGCATGGATATCTTAGGTTTGAACACTGTTGCTCAGACCTATTCATGATTTGATGCTGCAACATATACAAGTTTGGTTGAAGAGAGGTGATTAGAACACATTCATGTGTTAGTCCCATTTCGATGTTGTGGGGGAAGTGCATATTCAGATGGTGAGAGCAGGATCTAAGCTCGAAGTTCATCATGACCGACACTTATGATCAAGGTATATATATTTGCATCATGGTATCATAGCGGCATGAAAAATAGATAATTGTTCTCCTGTATTTAACTTTATTCATCACTTGCAAAGGCTAAACTTGGTTGTTATATATTTGTTTTCTGTGGGTCCGCATGAGAGAACTATATTACATTGTGTGAAATCTTGCTTTATCTTACATGGTAAAGATAAGTATGCAAGCTGCAAGTGATAGTGGTACTAACAAAAAATAGTCATACCTATTATAGTTAATAAAATTCTCAGTTTTTTTTCAGATTTCCAGCCATTCTTCATTCTTTGTTTTACAACTTGACATTAACGCAACTGCTAAAATTGTTGCAGAATTAGGAGGACAGTTTTACTATTGTCCTTGCAGATGTAGGACTAAATAAGGAAAGAACAGAAAATTTCATGTTTGTTTCCTAAACGAGCGGCAGTTCCCGTTGTAGTCCATGTGGTGTGACCCCCCCTTTCCTAAGTGGATAAACTTAAACTTTATACTGTCTGGTTTGAGTGTTTGTTACCTTCCCTTTGTCGTAGACACAGACATGGGGTTTGGTGGGTTGATCCAGTGACCCTCCCCTTACCACATACACCAAGGGGTAAGTTTAGTTGATTGACCCAGAGATAGGCTCGGCTGACCCAGTGGTACAAATGTATATAGCTAAGGTTCTTTGCTCAAGTATATTGTTTTCCTTCTATTTGATTGCTTACAATTTGTTCGGGACTTTAGTAGTTGGAACTAGCATGGCGAGAGGCAGCAAGAAGATGACATACAACATAGGCTACCCCACACTTTTACCCTTGACGACCATCAATTAGTTCATCTCAGTATTCATCGTGTGCTGGTAATTCTTTCAGTTATGTTCATGTTTGTGCAGTTAGAAGGAACGTCGTCATGTGATCATGCAATGTCGACAACTACTCTGGTGAGGCATGCTTTCATCATTTTACTGATTGAGAAGGAGATCATATACCGACTCGCCGGATTCTTGGTAATTTGTGCCGCCATTGTCATTCACTCATATAAGTATATAACAGTGTGTTGTGCAGTAAAGATTTAGCCTCTTTATGAAGATGAAATCCCCAAACATTAGCATAAAATTAATGTTATGTGCATGATATTGTACAGTATATATTATATTTCTCTTTTAAACAATTTGGTATCTTGGTGCCAGGAATTAGTAGAGACGTAAATCATAACTGGATATGTAATTGCACCTTGAAGTGTTCATAAAATATTCAAGTGATGGTATTCATGATTTGTATTTACTTGACATGTTATAGCTGTGATCACTGATTCCCCGTTTTGTGAAGATGTTCAAATTTGTAAGCGAATCTCTCTATCTATGCACAATAATTTAGACAATACAAATTTAGCATATGCTATAGTTCCAAAGTCATCGATTTTTTTTTTGTAGTTTCTTTCGTAAGATGGACGGGCGCGGCAACACGCGCCTTCAAGATCTAGTAAAAAAGACAAGACGCTGAGTCACCCTAGGGATGGGAGCCAGTGACAAGCGTTGAACTTCGAACACCCAGAATTTGGGAAGGGTCCAAGGAACATCGTGCTAGGCGCGAGCACCGATGGAGTCAATCCGTTTGGCAGTCAGAGAAGCACACATAGCACCTGGCCTGTGTTTGTGTGGATGTACAACCTTCCCCCTTGGTTGTGCATGAAGAGGAAGTACATTCACATGAGTATGCTAACTAAAGGGCCGAAACAACCAGGGAACGACATCAATCTGTATCTGGGGCTGCTGAAAGAGGAGCTAAACACGCTGTGGAAAACGCCAGCCAATACGTGGGACGCCGCACAGAAAGAATATTTCCCTATGAGAGCCGCACTGCTCACGACGATGCACGACTATCTCGGTTACGGATATCTCGCGGGGCAGGTGGTCCACGGATTTTCTGGATGCGTCAGGTGCATGGATGACACAATGTATCGCCAGCTAGATAGAGATCCTGGGTCTTTGAAAACCGTGTTCATGGGACATCGAAGGTGGCTTTGCGACAATGACCCGTGGAGGAAACGCAAGGATCTGTTCGATGGTGAAACTAAACCCCGAAGACGCCCGCGTACGAGGAGCGGCAAGGAAATAGACCAGCTGTTGAAAAATTGGAAAGATTGCCCACTACCGGGAAAGAAGCAAAAGGCGCCAGAGACGGGAAAGAAGCGAAAGGCGCCAGAACCGCTGCTGAAGGTATGGAAAACGAGGTCTGTTTTCTGGGACTTGCCGTACTGGAAGATCCATTGTGTGCCTCACAGCCTTGATGTCATGCATATCACGAAGAATGTTTGCGAGAGTCTGCTTGGTACCCTGCTCAACATGCCAGAGAGGACCAAAGATGGGCCGAAAGCAAGGGCAGACTTGAAATTAATGGGCATCAGGGAGGAGCTTCACGCTAATGATCATGATGATGATGAGGCGAAGCGGGACACGGAAAGTCGTCGCAAAGGAAAAAAGGCCAATTAGACCGGAAATGACTACCCTCCCGCGTGCTTCACTCTAAGTCAGGAGGAGATCGATCAGTTTTTCACCTGCCTCGTAGGAGTAAAACTTCCTTACGGTTACGCGTGGAAGATAAGCAGAAACCTAGACCCAGCGAAGCAGAAGTTCAGCGGGATGAAGTCTCACGACTGTCACGTGCTGATGACGCAGATACTTCCAGTTGCAATCCGTGGGATCATGGACGCGCACGTCCTGAAATGCTATTTGGCCTATGCAACTTTTTCGACGTCATCTCTCAGAAGTCGGTTGGCGTGAGGCAACTCAGAAGGCTACAGGAAGAGATCGTGGTGATACTATGCCAGCTTGAGATGTACTTCCCGCCTGCATTCTTCGACGTTATGGTGCATCTGTTGGTCCATATCATGGAGGATATCATTCAACTCGGGCTGCCGTTCCTGCACAGCATGATGCCGTTTGAAAGGATGAATGGTGTCATCAAAGGATACATTCACAACATGTCATGTCCAGAAGGAAGCATAGCCAGGGGCTTTCTGACCGAAGAGTGCATCTCCTACTGCATAAATTATCTAGGCATCAAGGACCCCGTTGGTCTGCCCGTCAACAGGCACCTCGGCAGGCTCGCTGGATGGGGTCACCGTGAGGGCCGCTGCGAAATGCATGTCGACTTTGAGGGTCGACTCGCCGACATTGAAAGAGCAAACCTAGTCGCGCTACAACACATCGACATGGTCGATCCTTGGGTGGTAGAGCACAAAACCTTTATTGAGAAGACGTACAATGACTGAGGCCAACAGAGGACGGACGGAGATATAATCAAAGAGCACAACTCATGTTTCACGCGTTGGTTCAAGCAGAAGCTTCTGTCGTACCCTTTACATGAGGATTCTTCCGTGGAAGAACAACTCATATTCGCCTTGTCACAGGGCGCCGAGCACAACCTGATGACCTATGAGGCATACGATATCAACAGCTACACATTCTACACTGATGACAAGGACATGAAGAGCGATGGTTATCAGAACTCCGGGGTAACGATGGAATCCTACACCGATAACGACAAGGACAAAAACTACGGAAGCATCAAGGAGATCTGGGAGCTGAGCTACGCTGGAGAGAAGGTCCCGATGTTCCGTGTCAGATGGGCCAAGAGCGTCATAAAAGAAGACCGGTATTTCACCACCATGGTTATACCCGAAGCCAAATCCAAGACCGCGGGCACAAACGTCACCGCAAAAAATGAGCCATGGGTACTGGCTTCCTAAGTGGACCAATGCTTCTTCATTACCGACCCGCCAAATCCCAGTCGTGTTGTCGTAAGGAGAGGCAAAAGGAAGATCATCGGAATGGATGGAGTCACCAATGAGCAAGACTTCGACAAGTACGGCGACCCGAAGATGGAACATGACGACGACGATGACGTATCAGCATACACCACAAGAAGAAGCAGGACCACCCTACCTAAAGGACGTCCGTTCAAGAGAAGAACTCCATTTATGAAAAATAAGGGCAAGAAGATTGTGAACAGATAGCTAGCTAAGATTGATTGTATTTAAATTGTAGCCTTCATTTCTCGATTGTATTTCATGGGCACTTTTTGAACTCATGAATGTTTTTAAATTTCATGGACACTCAATCTCGATCCCCCTCCATCTCGATCGCTATCCCACCTCGCCAGATCCGGGCCCCCTCGCCGCCGAGCACCCCCCGCACCATCTCCCCCGCTCCACCGGTCGCCGCCGCCGACCCCTGGCCCGCACCCTCCCCCACTCCACTGTCGCCGATGACCCACTGCACCATCCCCCGCTCC